>NC_079168.1:82137939-82147939 GCF_947568905.1 Ostrea edulis
GGGATCAAAGTTTTACATACAAATATATAGGGAAAAATCTTCTTCTCAAGAACCACTAAGCCAGAAAAGCTGAGATTTACATGAAAGCTTCCTGACATAATGCAGATTCAAGTTTGTTCAAATCATGGGCCCCGGGGGTTGGATGGGGCCACAATAGGGGATCAAAGTTTTACATACAAATATATAGGAAAAATCTTTAAAAATCTTCTTCTCAAGAACCACTGAGCCAGAAGAGCTGATTTTTACATGAAAACTTTCTGACATAGTGCAGATTCAAGTTTGTTCAAATCATGGCCCCCGGGGGTAGGATGGGGCCACAAGGGGGGATCAAAGTTTTACATACAAATATATAGGGAAAAATCTTCTTCTCAAGAACCACTAAGCCAGAAAAGCTGAGATTTACATGAAAGCTTCCTGACATAATGCAGATTCAAGTTTGTTCAAATCATGGGCCCCGGGGGTTGGATGGGGCCACAATAGGGGATCAAAGTTTTACATACAAATATATAGGAAAAATCTTCTTCTCAAGAACCACTAAGCCAGAAAAGCTGAGATTTACATGAAAGCTTCCTGACATAATGCAGATTCAAGTTTGTTCAAATCATGGGCTCCGGGGGTTGGATGCCCGGGGCCACAAGGGGGATCAAAGTTTTACATACAAATATATAGTTAAAATCTTTTTCTCAAGAACCACTGAGCCAGAAAAGCTGATTTTTACATGAAAATTTTCTGACACAGTGCAGATTCAAGTTTGTTCAAATCATGGCCCCTGGGGGTAGGATGGGCCACAAGGGGGGATCAAAGTTTTACATACAAATATATATTTAAAATCTTTTTCTCAATAACCACTGAGTCAGAAAAGCTGATATTTACAAGAAAAACTTTCTGACATAGTGCAGATTCAAGTTTGTTCAAATTATGGCCCCCGGGGGGGTGGGGGGGGGGGGGTGGGTAGGATGGGGCCACAAGTGGGGGGGGGGGGTAAAAGTTTTACATACAAATATAGGAAAAAGCTTTAAAAATCTTCTTCTCAAGAACCATTGGGCCAAAGAAGTTGACATTTACATGAAAGCTTTCTGACATAGTGTAGATTCAAGTTTGCAAAGGGTAGTTTGGGCCATAATAGGGACTAAGGTTTTACATGCAAATATATATGGAAAGTCTTCAGATATGGGCCAAGGTGACTCAGATGAGCGATGTGGCCCATGGACCTCTTCTTTTTACTGCGGTTAACTGACGTTTTGGTTAACTGTGACAGCACTGTTGGCTGACATCACTTGAATAGGTCTGAGGAGGGTTTACAATCTCACAGAACAGACATAGGTCTGAGGAGGGTGTACAATCTCACAGAACAAACATAGGTCTGAGGAGGGTTTACAATCTCACAGACATAGGTCTGAAGAAGGTGTACAGTCTCACAGAACAGACATAGGTCTGAGGAAGGTGTACAATCTCACAGAACAGACATAGGTCTGAAGAAGGTGTACAATCTCACAGAACAGAAATAGGTCTAAGGAGGGTGTACAATCTCACAGACATAGGTCTGAGGAAGTTGTACAATCTCACAGAACAGACATAAGTCTGAGGAGGGTGTACAATCTCACAGAACAAACATAGGTCTGAGGAGGGTGTACAATCTCACAGAACAAACATAAGTCTGAGGAGGGTGTACAATCTCACAGAAATGTAATCTGGGAATGAGAGACATTTGCCACACTGACTTTACCAAATCCAATATGAACATTGGTGATGGATCATGTTAGGGGTGTGTATTGCTCAAGATTTACCGATACGATACGATACAATATTTTCTGATGCGATATCCGATATATTGGATTTTCAATGTAGTTAAGCATTTTCTGAAGTAAAATATCAAAAATTAAAAAAAATGAAGTGGTTTAATATATTTTATTTCATAACAAAACAAACAATGACAATTAAAGTCTGAGGAAACTCCAATGTCACAATGTAAAAGCGAGGATTAAAATCTGAGGCATCTCTGATGTGTCACAATGTAAAAGCGAAGATTAAAGTCTGAGGAATCTCCGATGTGTCACAATGTAAAAGCAGGGATTAAAGTCTTAGAAATATCCGATGTGTCACAATGTAAAAGCAGGGATTAAATTCTGAGGAATCTCCGATGTGGTACAATGTAAAAGCGGGGATTAAAGTCTGAGGAATCTCCGATGTGTCACAGTGTAAAAGCAGGGATTAAAGTCTGAGGAATCTCCGATGTGTCACAATGTAAAAGCGGGGATTAAAGTCTGAGGAATCTCCGATGTGTCACAATGTAAAAGCGGGATTAAAGTCCAAGGAATCTCCGATGTGTCACAATGTAAAAGCGGGTATTAAAGTCTGAGGATTCATGTTCCTGTTAGAAGCCATTTTTAAATTATGAACTTCGATCCCGACTATTAAAAGGGCTATTTTTAACCCGACATTATATCGTATCGTATCGTTGAAACACCGTATCGTATATCGCTGG
The DNA here is from genome assembly GCF_947568905.1 of Ostrea edulis. Taxonomy (NCBI): domain Eukaryota; kingdom Metazoa; phylum Mollusca; class Bivalvia; order Ostreida; family Ostreidae; genus Ostrea; species Ostrea edulis. The sequence continues at coordinate 82,140,425 of NC_079168.1, forward strand.
ACAGGCGTATACCGGTACATTTCGATATATCGATATATTGATTCACCCCTAGATGATGTACATTGTACCTTTATGTGCCCTCAGTTGTAATGAATGAGCAATACCAGTTTAAGTCATCATTGTAGAAGTTTATGACAAAATCCAAGTTTGTGCTTCTTGTCACCATGTACAGAATGCAGAAGGCCCCCCTCTAAATGAACAGAATGCAGAAGGCCCCCTCTAAATGAACAGAATGCAGAAGCCCCCCCCCCCCCCTATAATGAACAGAATGCAGGAAGCCCCCCTCCCCCCCCCCCCTCTAAATGAACAGAATGCAGAAGGCCCCCACTAAATGAACAGAATGCAGAAGGCCCCCCTCTATAATGAACAGAATTCAGAAGGCTAAATGGTGAACACTCTAAATCCTGGTAAATCATAGGGATCCTTTACACGGTTCACAACAAGATGTCACGTAATACAATTGTCTGTAGAGATCTTTCTTGGAGCAGCATTGTTGGATTCAAACAGCTTTGGTGTCTTCCTTCATGATACAAAGGAATTAAATATGCACACATTTTGTAAATCTTTTTTTTGTTATTGTAGTGCAGTGTATCTTAGGCAGAACAGATCAGCCATGGCTGGAAAAAGTAGACAAACTCAGCGACTTACATCTCACGTGTCGGTGGACGCTGAACCGAGCTACTCATTACATTCTTGGCAAGGTAGGAAAAATGATGATGTTTAATATGTATACAAAGTGTAGTGATCTGAGTGAGTGGGTGATTGGATGAAAAGTTACTTTTCATATACTATTTTATGTCCCATTTGAGAACTTTTCACTCATGGAAAGATATCACCAGCTTTAGATGAAGTGCCACAAATTTTGATCAATGCATGGCACTCAATAATTCAGAGCAGAGAGAGATCTTTATCATGTCATTGTCACAGCAGTGAGAGAGATCTTTATCATGCCATGGCCTATCTTGACATGGAACTGCAATATTAAGGTCATATCTGAAAGACCCGCAACTTTCACTGCTAACACCAGGCTTGGATTTCTCGAAAAAATCTCAAACTTGAGTTAGAGTTAAATTCTTTTATTTGATCAGTCAAAATTTGAGTAAAATCTCAGACTTGAGGAAGTTAGCCCCTGAGCTTTTAAGCACAACTGCGCAGGATGCAACTAAATATTTACTGGTTCAATACTGATCTCATTAGTGCAAACATATTACACATCTATTACTGAACCTATCCAGTTGAAAATTTTTGTGCCAATTCAAATTTTGAAAGGGTTTGGCAGGGATTATATTTTGTGGAAGGATTGATTAATCAAAAAGTTCTAAATCTGCATGATATTACAGTCTCTGTTTCATTCAATGTAACTTCTATTTTTATTTTCCTATATGTGTATTTCAGTTTTATGATACAAGTAGTTGAGACATGGAACTAGTAGGTAAATTGTCAAGGTCAAAAGGTTTACCAACATTATTGACCCTGTGACCTTGACCTTGGAGTTTAATCTACTTTTTTGAAAATTTTAACCTTGTTTATAACTTTTGAACAGTAAGTGATAGAGCTTTGATATTTCACATGAGTATACCTTGTGACAAGACCTTTCTGTTGGTACTAAACCTTTTGACCTTGGCATTTGACCTACTTTTAATTTTTTTTTTTACATAGGTCATAACTTCTAAATGGTAAATATTAGAGCTTTCATATTGTACATGAGCATTTCTTGTGACAAGATCTTTCTACTGGTACCAAGATATTTGTCCTTTTGACCTTGGCCATCTTCGGAATTGGCCATTATCGGGGGCATTTGTGTTTCACAAACACATCTTGTTCAGCATTAGATTTAGATCTAATATCGCTGTAGTCTAAAATAAAAATTTTAATATTAGATTATTCTTAGTTGTGTATTACTTCTATACTTATGATACGTGTCATTACTTCAAACATTTATTAAAGCTCAGTTCAGACTGAAAACCCAGCTTCATTAAATTTGGCTTATGTACTTTGCCATGTTAGACAGTTGCTCAGTTTGAGGTTTAAGGAAATATGCTACACCAGAGAAATTTGATACGAATGAAAAGTGGAGGATATGTTCAACAATAATTTGAAATTGAAAACTTTCAAATTTACTTTATTTAGTCAAAAAATGCAGTTTTAGTTGAAAGCAATATTAGAAAAATTTAAAACCCCTGCTGGACTCGGAACACGCAATCTACAGTTCAGCAGTCGGGGTGCTAACCTACTGAGCTACTTAGCTAGGTGAGAATTTTTTAAATGAATAGACAAATATTGCTTGATATTTATATTTTCATCCATGTTTTAAAAGGAAGTCAGCCATTATGACGATGTAGAGTACATCCTTAAATCAGTATTGTGCTTAACCAACTCTCAGTTTGTACAATCTCTTCACATTTATAAATTTTGCAAGAGAACCACTCAATGTCCCAATGAATTGTGTAGAGAACCACCCAGTGTCCCAATGCATTGTGTAGAGAACCACTCAGTGTCCCAATGCATTGTATAGAGAACCACTCAGTGTCCCAATGCATCGTGTAGAGAACCACTCAGTGTCCCAATGCATCGTGTAGAGAACCACTCAGTGTCCCAATGCATTGTGTAGAGAACCACTCAGTGTCCCAATGCATTGTGTAGAGAACCACTCAATGTCCCAATGCATTGTGTAGAGAACCACCCAGTGTCCCAATGCATTGTGTAGAGAACCACTCAGTGTCCCAATGCATTGTATAGAGAACCACTCAGTGTCCCAATGCATCGTGTAGAGAACCACTCAGTGTCCCAATGCATTGTGTAGAGAACCACCCAGTGTCCCAATGCATCGTGTAGAGAACCACTCAATGTCCCAATGCATTGTGTAGAGAACCACTCAGTGTCCCAATGCATTGTGTAGAGAACCACCCAATGTCCCAATGCATTGTGTAGAGAACCACTCAATGTCCCAATGCATTGTGTAGAGAACCACTCAATGTCCCAATGTCAGAGAAGAGCTGAAAACCATAAACTTGTATATGGATTTGTTCTTATCTAATTTCAGGCACCCACAGACTTATACCTGGGCTATCTAGCTCATTTGATGATTCAAACCCAGAGGAAATGAAGGATATGATACGACAGTACTATGATAGATTGCCTTCAGATGTCAAGATAGGGTATTATGATGTGATGATTCTGTATGCAGAGGAAGATCGAGAGCTTGCTGAACAATACAGAGATCATCTACAGAACGACATTGAGCTAGACGGAGGTCGACGAGTGACGGCAGTGTTATATGATGATCAGGAGATGGTATCACTGGCTGGAAGCAAATTAAAGAGTTTGGATTATGGTTTCCAGAGGTGTACATTTGCATTTATTTATCTAACCAAGAGATTTTGTCAGTGTGAATGGTCTACTCTCTCTAGCGAGGAGTGCTTAATGGAGTCTATCTACAACCCAGAGAAGAAGTGGTGCGTGGTGCCTGTCTACACCGTGGCCCGGGCAAAAGCAGACTTCAAGATCCCCATGGGGCTGAATGCTTTGAAAGGTGTGAACTTTTACAACAATGATGATTTTTATCGCAGAGGTCTACGACGTTTAATTGGGGACAAAGTCATGGTGAGACTTCAGAAAAACCAGGAGCATTTTAGGAAGCAATACAAGCATGCATGTCAATTAAGAAATGAAGACGTTGTGAGGAGAAAAACGGAGGAGGACTTAAAACGGTACGAGGAGGAAAAACACAGGTTCCTGCAGCAGGAACTAGAGAGTAGAGGAATGAAAGAAAATATGCGGCCATCAACAGAATATGCGGTTTCTGGGCAGAAGGAGAGGATGTCTGATTCCATGGTGATAGAGAAGCAGAATAAGAGACTACAAGAATATCAAAAATATCCTGTACACAAAAAATCTCCAGTGGAATCGAGGATAGAGGATTTTGGCTCAGAAGTTAAATATGAGGCTATGTTAACAGATCGCCACATGTCTTTCCATGAGAAAGAAAAATATGTGTCATTTGGAAAGGTACCGGTCATGCATGATTTGAACCCAGCTAAGTGTGATGGGAAAGGACTTGATGATAGTGCTTTATTAGATGTGGACTACTCCAGTGGGGGGCACTCTGAGAAGGTACAAATAGACGAAGATGGCTTAACAAAAGTTCATGTCCATCACTACCACCATTACCCAGAGGGCCCTGGACAAGTCGTGAAGAACTTCAACATCGTCGGGTCTGAAAATGTTGCCATTGGTGAGAACGCCACTATCGTAACAACATCTGAAGGTGGTGAGGTCATAAACGAGGAGGAAAAGAGGCCAGACAACAGTTTAAGGTAAAATAAAAAAGAAAGAAATTATGAAAGATTACTAATTATAGAACATCGTTTTATGATTGTAATAACGTATTTGACATATATATAATGAAATTAAATTGTCTTTCTGTAAACAAACTATTTGCAGCACCATCTTTGTTTTTTTTTTACCAGCTGCATCGTTTGCAATTTTCGATGAAAAGTTCGATTTTATATAATATTAGACCCCTACCATCTAGCAACAACTCTGTCAAGGTCTTATCTCTTGCATCGTCATGGTGAACTAGAAATGCAGTCCATATATCGGCTTGTTTGTAATTTCATTTCTCTGTCACATATCAAGCTGAAACTTGCTATGTAGCTTCTTTGTGGGTCACTGTAGATCATATTGCAATTTTGATCCATTTGACCTCTCTTGCAGGAGTTTTGCCCCTTTGAAAATTCATGTTACAGGGAAGGTACATTATTTGATTTGTCCATCTAACTCTCCCACAGTTTTCAAGTGAGGACTTTCTGATTTTGCAGAATATTTGTATGGGTGTTGAAGATGTACATGTGGCAAGGATTATGATTTACTTCAATTTTTGAGAAAATTACAGGTTGTTGAACCTGTTTTAAGGAAATATTGCGAGTATATATGATTTGTCCGTCTAAATTTTCCCCAGTTTTCAAGTAAGGATCTTTTTATTTTACAGAATTTCTGTATGGGTATTGAAGATATAACAATTTTGATTTCTCCTATTTTTAGGTCACCAGAGAAACTCAGGTGACCTATTGCAATTGGTTTTTGTGTCTGTCGTTGTATGACATGCGTCATGTCTCGTGCATTAACAACTGAACATTTTTAATTTTTTGATAACTATCATTCCAATTGTTTTCAGATTTTGTATGAAACATCTTTGGAACAAGAGGGACGTAAATTGTAAATTTTAGGACTCTTGCACCCCTGGGGCCTTGGGGATGGGGCAAAAACTGCCAAACATTTACCAACATGACCAATTTTCAAAATTCGTCTACCCTTTAACCGCACATGTGTAAGAAAAACTAAATGATAGTGATGTAGATGTATCCTATTGATACTAAATCGAAACTAAATGGATATTTAGAATGAGCAGATAGCCATTTACCTAAATTGTACATTTCATGATCCCAGGGGATAGGGATTTTTGGTGTCAGGGTGGGGTCTTTTGAAATTTTTGAAATGAAAAACAAACCATGAAAATGTGAAATAGATATCAAGTTTATTGATGTTTAAGTTAATTGTAAATTATGGGTATTTTTATATCATTGGTGTTGCTTTTGTTGAATTAAGACAGCTGATGTGACTCTGAAGCCCAGGGCTAGAAATAATTACTTTTATTCTCTGGTCACTTAGGCTATCAATTTATTTTAATAAATTTTTACTGGTCACTTAATAACTTTTACTGTCCCTTTGGATCAGTGGATAAGAAAACGATTGGCCCAACTTATTTAATAGTAATGAAACATTTTCATGATTAGGCCCAATATCGTGTTTATTCAAACTAGCATCAACAGCGGGTTTTAAAAAACATTACAATCTAACTTTTCTTATCCATGTTTTTCACTTAAACTAGTTGGCATCATCCTCATTTTTGGAAGTGTAGTGTCACAGGATTATGAAAGCGTTGCAAATTAGATGGCTCATTCTAAGAAACTTGTAGCTAAAGATGTACGTTTTTAGATATAATCACTCGGTACTCTTCCTGTGGCTTGTACCTTTGTGTGAAGTGTGGAGGGTTTGTCTGAGGATTGGACATTGTGTGTTGTGTGTATACACACTCCGCTTAAGACATCTCATTCTTAGAAACATTCGTGAATTTATCTACGTTGTGTTTCTTTATAGTAGTACCATTTAACAAAAGTGAAATTATATTTCATATGATAAAAACCTCAACACGTGTATGATATTAACAAGCCGATCATTGAGAATTTTTTTTAAAGTATTTAAATTAACTTAGCCTCAAGGGCACATGCTCTTTACAAAGCACTAGCCCAAATCCATAATTTACTGGTCCCAGACCATCGGGTCATCAATTATTTCCAGCCCTGATAAGCCAATTAATCAATGAAAGAGTTTGTTATGTTCAAGGTCAGGAGCATATTCAGTGGACGGTGGAAGGAGTTCACAGACTGAATCTCTGTCGGACGAAAGTACTCAATCATACAGCAGTCTGCCAACTCCAGAAGCTCAAGTCGTAAATTCAGCAAAGATAGATCTGCAAAAACCACCAGAAGACACTCCACGTATCACAAACAAACTTCAGAAAAATCCTCCATCACTCAGGACAGGGGATACAAGTGAAAAGAAGATAGATTCTAAACCGATAAGTGAGGGCTCTGGTGATGGTGGCAGTCATTCGGTGATCACAAAACCCCCACCAAATGATTATAGTTCCACTAAGTTGGTATCAAAGCCAATCCGACCTTTCGAGCAGAAACCTAAACCGGTGGTGGCCACTGTATCTCCCATGCCGTCTGTGAGTAAATCGAGCATGGAACCGTCGGATGATACTGAGCTGAAGTCACCATATGAGAGTACAGAGGTCAAAACGCCTTATCAAAGTGACAGGAATAGTTCGGTGAATGAAGGCGAAAATACAGACCTAAAACAAGTTATTCCAAACCAGAACAAAAGTAGTTCTCCGGAGCAGAAGTCAGGGGAGACTACTGTGAAACAAGTGCAACCTATATTGCACATTAAACCAAGGGTAGGAAATGGTGTGGAGAAGGTCCATCATAAACCTGAAAATATCGCAAGTCCTACTCGCAGGGTCGTGGCCCCTCAGGTGTTTGGGAAACCTTCAACCTGTGATTCTTCAGATGTGGATGAGGATGGCCCTTGCTCAGTCCCGGGTTCTGGGAGGGAAAGTGAAGAGTTTGTAACCGTGACCGAGGCGGACGTAGCATTGTATGATGACGCAAAAAGCATTGGGACCGATGTGGACAGCGGCTTCGGTAAGTATGTTTTGTCAGTGTATGGTTAATTTAATGTAAAAAGGCTGTCTCTTGATTTATAACAAACTTAGTGAGGAGTCTATTTGAATGACTGTAAATTTAATTTTGCTTCATATGGCAAACTTTGTTTTAAATACTTTCAATATTCATACTTCCATTTCTGAAAGACAACTGAGAATCAGTAAAATTTGTAAGTACTGTTATTTATTTTAGTGCTGACACAGGTAGAGAAAAATTCAGAGTG
>NC_079168.1:82152939-82215439 GCF_947568905.1 Ostrea edulis
ACGGGACCATCGTGGGGGCTAAGCATGTGTGCGTGTGTGTGTGTATAACATAGGCCTAGTAGACAACAGCCCAGTTTCAAAACTTTCAGGTGTGTTGGTATGTGTTTGAATGTATGTCACACTGAGCTTGTAGACACTCTACAGGTCACATATTTTTGCTTTATGTATTTGATACTTCACCTGTAGCTTTGCTATCAAGAGAGAAAGAACTCTATTGATTTGGGGGTCAAACAAGGTAAGGTCAAGGTCATTTCATTACTTTCTTTAAAAAAGCGTGTAGACACTCTACAGACCACACTGTTGAGCTCCATTGATTTCGCATGTCACATGTAGCTTTGTTGGCAAGAAAGGAAGAATCCTATTGATTTTGATGTCAAAGGTCAAGGTCACAACTGGACTTCATAGATAAAAAATTGTAGACACTCTACAGGTCACATTATTTGCTCAATTTATTTCATACTTCACATGTACCTTTGTTATAGAGAGCAAGAGCCACATTGATTTTAGAGTCAAAGGTCAAGGTCAGTACAAGGTCAGGATGTATGTTTGCTGATTGCCTACATTGCGAGGAATACCTGCTTTTGGAGCTTGTGTTAAAAGTTTGCATTAATCTGAATAACTAATTCTTCAATTTGAATGAAAGCTCATTTAAAAACAGGGGAAATAACTCATAAGTAAGTTGAAGGTATATGGATGGATTGATGGTTTCCATACACAATTACCCACATAATTATACAGTATAAAACATTTAATCCAAATAATGTATATTTATTGATTTAATAGTTTAGTGTTATTGCACTGTGGATTTTAAAGGGTCATTGGTTCTTGTACAGTAAAACAAGGTTATAATGAACCTCCAGGGCCAGCAAAAAAACAGTTTGTTATAACCAAACTTCATTATACAGTAAAACACAGTTATAGTGAACCTCCAGGCGCAGCACACACAATTCATTATAACCAAACTTCTTTATACAGTAAAACACAGTTATAATGAACCTCCAAGACCAGCAAAGAACAGTTCATTATAACCAAACTTCATTATACAGTAAAACACAGTTATAGCAGACCTTCAGGGCCAGCAAAAACAGTTTATTATAACCAAACTTGATTATATATAACCAATACAATTTTTATGCCCCCCTTTGAAAAAGAGGGGGCATATTGTTTTGCACCTGTCGGTCGGTCGGTCTGTCGGTCGGTTTGTAGACCATGTGTTGTCCGCTCAATATCTTGAGAACCATTCACTTGATGATAATGATATTTCATATGTGGGTTAGTTATGAGTAGAAGAGGATCCCTATTGTTTTTCAGGTCAAAAGTCAAGGGTCAATCTACTCTGGACATAGGAATATAATGTCCGCTCAATATCTTGAGAACCCTTTGTTTGAAAGACATCAAACTTGGCACACTGGTACATCCTAGGAGTAGATGACCCCTATTGATTTTGAGGTCATATGGTCAAAGGTCAAGGGTCAAACTGGGCATAGGAATATACTGACCATTCAATGTCTAGAGAACCCTTTGCTTGACAGACATCAAACTTGGTACGCCAGTACATCTTCAGAAGAAGATGACCCCCATTGATTTTGAGGTCACATGGTCAAAGGTCAAGGGTCAAACTGGACATAGGAATATACTGTCCGTTAAATATCTCGAGAACCCTTTGCTTGACAGACATCAAACTTGATACACTGGTACATCTTCAAGAGAAGATGACCCCTATTGATTTTGAGGTCACATGGTCAAAGGTCAAGGGTCAAACTTGACATGGGAATATAATGTCTGCTCAGTATCTTGAGAACCCTTTTCTTGACAGACATCAAACTTAGTAAACTGATATGACTTCAGGAGAAGATGACCACTATTGATTTTGAGGTCACATGGTCAAAGGTCAAGGGTCACACTAGACAGGAATATACTGTCCGTTCAATATTTTAAGAACCCTTCGCTTGACAGACATCAAACTTGGTACACTGGTACATCTTCAGGAGAAAATTACCCCTATTGATTTTCAGATCACATGGTCAAAGGTCAAGGGTCAAACTGGACATTGGAATATACTGTCTGCTCCATATCTTGAGAACCCTTTGCTTGACAGACATTAAACTTGGTACACTGGTACATCTTCAGGAGAAGATGACACCTATTGATTTTGAGGTCGCGTGGTCAAAGGTCAAGGGTTAAACTGTACATGGGAATATACTGTCCGCTCAATATCTTGAGAACCCTTTGCTTGACAGACATCAAACTTGGTACACTGGTACATCTTCAGGAGAAGATGACTACTAATTATTTTAAGGTCACATGGTCAAAAGTCAAGGGTCAAATTGGACATAGGAATATACTGTCCGTTCAATATCTTGAGAACCCTTTGCTTGACAGACATCAAACTTGGTACACTGGTACATCTTCAGGAGTTGATGACCCCTATTGATTTTTAGGTCACATGGTCAATCCACTCTTGACATAGGAAGATATTGTCTGCAAAATATTTTGAATTGATGATACTACTCTCAATCAAATGATGTGTGTATAACCCTTTTCAATTTTGCACCATGGGGGGCATATGTGTTTTACAAACATCTCTTGTTGTTATTTTCCTCTTATCGGGGAATAAATATAATTTACCATAAGCATGAATTTGTTATATGCCCATCGAAAACGGATGTTTTATGGTATGGCGTCGTCTGTCTGTCCGGACCTTGTGGGCAGGATACAGACTGAACCGTAAGCTCCAGGATTTTACAACTTGGTACATTTGATAACCATGATGAGAGGAATATGCCTAATGTTTTTCAAGGTCAGAAGTCAAAGGTCAAGATCGTAGTATTACTTAGTGGGAAAACCTTGTGGTCAGGATACAAACCAAACTGTGAGCTCCAGGATATTACAACTTCGTGTATTTGATCATAATGATGAGAGGAAAGTGAATATTGTTTTTCAAGGTCAGAAGTCAAAGGACCAAACCATAAGTTCCAGGATATTGCAACTTGGTTCATTTGATCACCACGCTGAGAGGAAGATGCCTATTATTTTTCAAGGTCAAAGTAACAGTATCACTTAATATGAAGACTTTGTAGGCAGTATACAGACCAAACTGTTGGGGCTAGGACCGTCAAACTTTGTACACACACATGTTGTGCTAAGTGAAGATATTACATAGAGAGTATAATTATTTGTCTGTTTTTACGATGCAAAGAAAGTACGTTACACCCTGATGATTGCTGATACTGCCTGAAGCCAAGTTCTACAAATCATTGGTGTAAGAAAAACACCCTATATTGGTTAGCTTTTCATGGGTGTATTACGTAGCGTTGGTGGTACTCTTGTTACAAGCATGTTTTACTGTATTATGTGTTGAATAACATTGATTTTTTTTTTTACATATGCATATATGTATCCAGCATTATATTCATGACTTTTGGGAGCTGTACTTATTGATTTTTGAATGCTACTTTTGGACATTTTAACTCTGACAAATAGAAGTGAGCACATATATCTTTAATTTTTTTGTTTACAGATGTCGACAAAAGCAAGATCTCCAGAAAACCCCAGTCAGCTGAAAGCAAATCAAATGACACCAAGCAGAAACCGGGATTACTGCAACGGCTTTTTAATTTTCAGCCAAAAGGTGGAAATTGAAACAGAAAGGTGTGAACTTGGATGTCTGAAGTTTGATAGCTTTCTTGTCGGGAATAGAGACTCACTCTGTCCGTGCTACTGTCCCCCATGGCAACGAGCCAGCCAAATTTTGTCTGTGATACAGGGGAGGCTATATTGTTCATGTGAGCTACACTGCAACAGAAGATTGAATAAATGTTATCTGTTACCAGAGGAAGGAGGATGCGAATAAATGTGTCAGATTTGAATTTTTATAAACCCACTTAAACCAAGTTTTGGGGTATATAGAAATCGACTTGTCTGTCTTTCAAATTGTGTAAGTGGTGCCTGGGTCATAGCTGTAACAAAAACACCCGGAGCACCACCTGGATTCAAAGATTGCTGTGAATGATAGAATTCTATTCCGTGGTCATTTGAATCAGCTCAAAGCACTAAAAATAAAATTCTTGTCCCAGCCACAGCAAGAATATACATTTATATTATGAAATCCTCAGTTAATATGTGTTGATTGAGATATGTCCTAGAGGCTGGTAAAAGTTCCCCATATTGCATGTTACATTAATAAAAATTCCATTCTTAAAAACAAGAAAACATTTGTTTATCCTGGACACCAGGTAGTACAGTGGATAGTTTTGTCCATTTGTGGCATTCGATTTAAAGTAATTTTCATTGAACTATTATGGCCCCTGGGTGTATGAGAGTTTCTTCAAATATTATTACTTCATCTGCATCTGATGTTTACCATTTGGTGATGTGCTTATTATGCATTAATGAGAAAGTATATGAAATACAAAATGAAAAATAAAAGTGTTACAAAACACCCAGTTATTTTTCCTTTTAGAATCAGAGACATAAATACTATTGTTGATGGTGGCTTAATGTTTGTAGTTACACTGTGTACTTGTCTTTCCATTTAGAATTATGATGTGAGGTACTTGTTCCATTTAGAATAGTATTGTGGTATGCTTGTCTGTCCATTAGGAGGTGAACTACCACGTTGGTCGAGAGGTTAGAGCATTCGCCCCGCATGTGGAAGGCCGGGATTCGAATCCCGGCTGCAACACACTCAAGTCGTTCAAACAGGTAGTGATAGTTCCATCGCCAAACGCTCGGCAACAGGTGTGAATGTCAGGTCCTCGGAGATGACCTTAAAAGCGGATGTCCCGTGTCACAGTAGGTGTGGCACACTAAAAAACCCTCACTGTTCAATGGTTTAAGAATCGAGCATAGGCCTAAATTTGAAGCCCTTCACCGGTCTTGGTGACGTCTCCATATGAGTGAAAAATTCTCGAGCGAGACGTTAAGCAAGATACAACCAATCAATCATTAGGAGGTGTGTTGTGGGATACTTGTCTGTCCATTAGGATGTGTGTTGTGAGGTACTTGTCTATACATAAGGAGGTGTGTTGTGAGGTACTTGTCTATACATTAGGAGGTGTGTTTTGGGATACATGTCTATCCATTAGGAGGTGTGTTGTGAGGTATTTGTCTGTCCATTAGGAGGTGTGTTGTGAGGTACTTGTCTATCCATTAGGAGGTGTGTTGTGAGGTACTTGTGTATCCATTAGGAGGTGTGTTTTGGGATACATGTCTATCCATTAGGAGGTGTGTTGTGAGGTACTTGTCTATACATTAGGATGTGTGTTGTGAGGTACTTGTCTGTCCATTAGGAGGTGTGTTGTGAGGTACTTGTCTGTTCATTAGGAGGTGTGTTGTGGGATACATGTCTGTCCATTAGGAGGTGTGTTGTGAAATACTTGTCTGTACATTAGGGTGTGTGTTGTGAGGTACTTGTCTGTCCATTAGGAGGTGTGTTGTGAGATACATGTCTATCCATTAGGTGTGTTGTGAGGTACTTGTCTATCCATTAGGAGGTGTGTTGTGGGATACATGTCTGTCCATTAGGAGGTGTGTTGTGAAATACTTGTCTGTACATTAGGGTGTGTGTTGTGAGGTACTTGTCTGTCCATTAGGAGGTGTGTTGTGAGATACATGTCTATCCATTACGTGTGTTGTGAGGTACTTGTCTATCCATTAGGAGGTGTGTTGTGGGATACTTGTCTGTCCATTAGGAGGTGTGTTGTGAGATACATGTCTATCCATTAGGTGTGTTGTGAGGTACTTGTCTATACATTAGGAGGTGTGTTGTGAGGTACTTGTCTATCCATTAGGAGGTGTGTTGTGAGATTCTTGTCTGTCCATTAGGAGGTGTGTTGTGAGATACTTGTCTATCCATTAGGAGGTGTGTTGTGAGATTCTTGTCTGTCCATTAGGAGGTGTGTTGTGAGGTACTTGTCTGTCCATTAGGAGGTGTGTTGTGAGGTACTTGTCTATCCATTAGGAGGTGTGTTGTGAGGTACTTGTCTATCCATTAGGAGGTGTGTTGTGCGGTACTTGTCTATACATTAGGAGGTGTGTTGTGAGGTACTTGTCTATACATTAGGAGGTGTGTTGTGAGGTACTTGTCTATCCATTAGGAGGTGTGTTGTGAGATTCTTGTCTGTCCATTAGGAGGTGTGTTGTGAGATACTTGTCTGTCCATTAGGAGGTGTGTTGTGAGGTACTTGTTTATACATTAGGAGGTGTGTTGTGAGGTACTTGTCTGTCCATTAGGAGGTGTGTTGTGAGATACTTGTCTGTCCATTGGGAGGTGTGTTGTGAGGTACTTGTCTGTCCATTGGGAGGTGTGTTGTGAGGTACTTGTCTGTCCATTGGGTGGTGTGTTGTGAGGTACTTAGTTACTTGTCTATCCATTAGGAGGTGTATTGTGAGGTACTTGTCTGTCCATTGGGTGGTGTGTTGTGAGGTACTTAGTTACTTGTCTATACATTAGGAGGTGTGTTGTGAGGTACTTGTCTATACATTAGGAGGTGTGTTGTGGGGAACTTGTCTGTCCATTAGGAGGTGTGTTGTGGGATACTTGTCTTTCCATTTGGAGGTGTGTTGTGAGGTACTTGTCTATACATTAGGAGGTGTGTTGTGAGGTACTTGTCTATACATTAGGAGGTGTGTTGTGAGGTACTTGTCTGTCCATTAGGAGGTGTGTTGTGAAGTACTTGTCTGTCCATTAGGAGGTGTGTTGTGGGATACTTGTCTGTCCATTAGGAGGTGTGTTGTGAGGTACTTGTCTATACATTAGGAGGTGTGTTGTGAGGTACTTGTCTGTCCATTAGGAGGTGTGTTGTGAAGTACTTGTCTGTCCATTAGGAGGTGTGTTGTGGGATACTTGTCTGTCCATTAGGAGGTGTGTTGTGAGGTACTTGTCTATCCATTAGGAGGTGTGTTGTGGGATACTTGTCTGTCCATTAGGAGGTGTGTTATGAGGTACTTGTTTATACATTAGGAGGTGTGTTGTGAAGTACTTGTCTGTCCATTAGGAGGTGTGTTGTGAGGTACTTGTCTATCCATTAGGAGGTGTGTTGTGAGGTACTTGTCTGTCCATTAGGAGGTGTGTTGTGAGGTACTTGTCTATCCATTAGGAGGTGTGTTGTGAAGTACTTGTCTGTCCATTAGGATGTGTGTTGTGAGGTACTTGTCTGTCCATTAGGAGGTGTGTTGTGAGGTACTTGTATATCCATTAGGAGGTGTGTTGTGAGGTACTTGTCTATCCATTAGGAGGTGTGTTGTGAGGTACTTGTCTATCCATTAGGAGGTGTGTTGTGAGGTACTTGTCTGTCCATTAGGAGGTGTGCTGTGGTATGCTTGTTTGTCCATTAGGAGGTGTGTTGTGAGATACATGTCTATCCATTAGGTGGTGTGTTGTGAGATACTTGTCTGTCCATTGGGAGGTGTGTTGTGAAGTACTTGTCTGTCCATTAGGAGGTGTGTTGTGGGATACTTGTCTGTCCATTAGGAGGTGTGTTGTGAGGTACTTGTCTATCCATTAGGAGGTGTGTTGTGAGGTACTTGTCTATCCATTAGGAGGTGTGTTGTGAGGTACTTGTTTATACATTAGGAGGTGTGTTGTGAGGTACTTGTCTATCCATTAGGAGGTGTGTTGTGAGGTACTTGTCTATACATTAGGAGGTGTGTTGTGAGGTACTTGTCTATACATTAGGAGGTGTGTTGTGGGATACTTGTCTGTCCATTAGGAGGTGTGTTGTGAAGTACTTGTCTGTCCATTAGGAGGTGTGTTGTGGGATACTTGTCTGTCCATTAGGAGGTGTGTTGTGAGGTACTTGTCTATCCATTAGGAGGTGTGTTGTGGGATACTTGTCTGTCCATTAGGAGGTGTGTTGTGAGGTACTTGTTTATACATTAGGAGGTGTGTTGTGAGGTACTTGTCTATCCATTAGGAGGTGTGTTGTGAGGTACTTGTCTATCCATTAGGAGGTGTGTTGTGGGATACTTGTCTGTCCATTAGGAGGTGTGTTGTGAGGTACTTGTCTATCCATTAGGAGGTGTGTTGTGAGGTACTTGTCTATCCATTAGGAGGTGTGTTGTGAGGTACTTGTCTGTCCATTAGGAGGTGTGTTGTGAGGTACTTGTCTGTCCATTAGGAGGTGTGCTGTGGTATGCTTGTCTGTCCATTAGGAGGTGTGTTGTGAGGTACTTGTCTGTCCATTAGGAGGTGTGTTGTGAGATACTTGTCTGTCCATTAGGTGGTGTGTTGTGAGATACTTGTCTGTCCATTGGGAGGTGTGTTGTGAAGTACTTGTCTGTCCATTAGGAGGTGTGTTGTGGGATACTTGTCTGTCCATTAGGAGGTGTGTTGTGAGGTACTTGTCTATCCATTAGGAGGTGTGTTGTGGGATACTTGTCTGTCCATTAGGAGGTGTGTTGTGAGGTACTTGTTTATACATTAGGAGGTGTGTTGTGAGGTACTTGTCTATCCATTAGGAGGTGTGTTGTGAGGTACTTGTCTGTCCATTAGGAGGTGTGTTGTGAGGTACTTGTCTATCCATTAGGAGGTGTGTTGTGGGATACTTGTCTGTCCATTAGGAGGTGTGTTGTGAGGTACTTGTTTATACATTAGGAGGTGTGTTGTGAGGTACTTGTCTATCCATTAGGAGGTGTGTTGTGAGGTACTTGTCTATCCATTAGGAGGTGTGTTGTGAGGTACTTGTCTGTCCATTAGGAGGTGTGTTGTGAGGTACTTGTCTATCCATTAGGAGGTGTGTTGTGAGATACTTGTCTGTCCATTAGGAGGTGTGTTGTGAGGTACTTGTCTGTCCATTAGGAGGTGTGATGTGAGGTACTTGTCTATACATTAGGAGGTGTGTTGTGAGATTCTTGTCTGTCCATTAGGAGGTGTGTTGTGAGGTACTTGTCTATCCATTGGGAGGTGTGATGTGAGGTACTTGTATATCCATTAGGAGGTGTGTTGTGAGGTACTTGTCTATCCATTAGGAGGTGTGTTGTGCGGTACTTGTCTATACATTAGGAGGTGTGTTGTGAGGTACTTGTCTATCCATTAGGAAGTGTGTTGTGAGATACTTGTCTGTCCATTAGGAGGTGTGCTGTGGTATGCTTGTCTGTCCATTAGGAGGTGTGTTGTGAGGTACTTGTCTATCCATTGGGAGGTGTGATGTGAGGTACTTGTTTATACATTAGGAGGTGTGTTGTGAGGTACTTGTCTATCCATTGGGAGGTGTGATGTGAGGTACTTGTCTGTCCATTAGGAGGTGTGATGTGAGGTACTTGTCTATCCATTGGGAGGTGTGATGTGAGGTACTTGTCTGTCCATTAGGAGGTGTGTTGTGGGGTACTTGTCTATCCATTAGGAGGTGTGATGTGAGGTACTTGTCTATCCATTGGGAGGTGTGATGTGAGGTACTTGTCTGTCCATTAGGAGGTGTGTTGTGAGGTACTTGTCTATCCATTAGGAGGTGTGTTGTGAGGTACTTGTCTATACATTAGGTGTGTTGTGAGGTACTTGTCTGTCCATTAGGAGGTGTGATGTGAGGTACTTGTCTATCCATTGGGAGGTGTGATGTGAGGTACTTGTCTGTCCATTAGGAGGTGTGTTGTGAGGTACTTGTCTGTCCTTTAGGAGGTGTGTTGTGAGGTTCTTCTGACTTGACGGAGGTATATAAGGAATGTACAGATGCTGATAAAAGTTATGACAGGAGTCTTCTTTGTACTTTAATTTAAGTATGAACAGAACATATCTGAGAGTTCATGACCTCAGGAAAAGAGAGAAGCCTATAAACCATGAGAGTGGACCCCTACAACAAGCTCCACAGCATGTGATAATTTGTCTTCTCTACTGAACTAGAATCAGATTTACAACTGAACTAGTTGATGATTTCCTACAACAAGCTCCACAGCATGTGATCATTTGTCTTCTCTACTGAACTAGAATCAGATTTACAACTGAACTAGTTGATGATTTCCTACAACAAGCTCCACAGCATGTGATCATTTGTCTTCTCTGAATTTCTGAACTAGAATCAGATTTACGACTACTCTAGTTGATGATTTTCTTCTTGTGTTTTTTCGAAGTACATATGTAAATAAATATGATTAACTATATATATATATATAACTAGGTTTAACTTATATAATATTGGAAATGTGCACACTGCACTCCTCACCAATTGATTTGATTTTCAGTCGGAGTCTCACCAGCCTCCAGTTTATTACTGTTGACTTTGAGCTTATTCGTATGCATTAGATGCCACCTGGTGGCAGTTGAAAAAGAGTGAAGAAATCCATGAGGACAGCAGGGAAAATGTGAAAGCCTCTGTCTAAAAGTACCGAGAAATTTTGATGGCTAAATGCTGAAATATCAAGCGAGTTATTTGATCCTGTTTTGTCCGGTGTCTGTCTGTCCATCCATAAACATTTTTTACTTCTCCAGAACCACAGGACCAATTTCAATCAAACTTGGCACAAATCATCCGTTGGTAAAGGGGATTCAAGTTTACATTCAAAAGAAAAACCATGCTCCCTTCAAAGGGAAGATAATGGGGGGGGGGGGGGGAAAATGTAGAATAGGGTGTGGTCATTTAGAAATCTTCTCCAAAACCACTGGCCCCAAAAAGTTGAAATTTCCATGAAAGCTTCATGACATAGTGTTGATTCAACCCTTTTTCAAATCATGGAACCCAGGGTTATTGTGGAGCCACAATAAGGGGGTCAATTTAGGTTTTATATGGAAATATATAGAAAAACAAGAATATACACACAATGACCAATAACTGTTGAAATATTGTTGAAATTAATTTTTTTTAATATATAAGGTATATGTTGAGTGATGTTGACCTAATTTATAAATTGCATGATCACGAGTGACCTTTTCTGGGAGTCATTCGCCTATTACTTGTTTGTGTAATATATATGATCAATACCTGTGCAAATATGTTGAAATAAGGAACATTTTTCTAATATTAGGTATCATATATGTTCTGATTGACCTTTCCAAAATGATCTTGGTCCCAAAGATTGATAACTGAAATATTGTTGAAATGAAGGTTTTCTCATATATATGTTATATGACCTTAGTGACCTTTGTCTGAAAGCCATTTGCCTGTTACTTATTTGTATGATATATGATCAATACCTGTTCAAAAACTGGGGTTTATATATGCGCCCGCCACAAAGTGGTCAGGGCATTAATGCTATATATAGTTTTACACTTGTCCATACTTCTGTGATACCCAGTTTTCCAGACTTTTTGTAAACACCTCAAGATATTGAATTGATATTTTTGTATGCAGGTGTATATCAATGAGTTACAGATCAAGTTTGAATTTTGTTCTGGTTTCAGTAATAGAAATATTAAGAGTACGACTAGTTTACCAGACTTATTTTAAAATGGCATCCTTCTGCAACACCCAGTTTTTCAGACTTTTTTTCTAAATGCCTTGAGATAATGAATTGATTTTTTATTGTATGCAGATGTATATTGACAAGTTACAGATCGACTTTGAGTTTTGTTCTGGCTCATTGATTTTTGATGGAGTTGTGCCCCTTTAACACAAAAATTGCTATTACAGCCAGGTTTCCAGACTTTTTTTCTGAACACCTTTAGATATTGAACTGATATAATATTTTATGCAGATGTATATTGATGAGTTACAGATCAAGTTTGAATTTTGTTCTGGTTCTTTGATTTTTGATGGGGTTGTAGAAATATTACTGGTACAACCAGTTTTTCAGACTTTTTATAAAGACCTTGAGATATTGATGAGTTACAGATTGAGTTTGAGTTTTGTTCCAGTTTATTATCGCAATTCACCTTTGAATTAGAACGCTTTACCCGATATAGTATTGCGTTGTGTGACGACACAATTGAATGAGACGATTGAACAATTTGAATGACGTTTGATGTAATACAACAAGAGTTTTCAATGGCCAGTTACAGCCCGCCCACTTTCTCGAGCGTATTCAATGTACATATAAAAACCTTCGATTTACGGGTCACAAAAAGCTGTTGACGGTTGAGGTCTGATATTGGTATATTCTTGTGTTGCTGTCTCATAAACCCAATATAAAAAAATCTTAACATATTTTCCTACTATATACTTGTGTCCAAACATACCTTCAAATATTCATTAAAGCCACACACAACCCGAAAACTTGCAGCTTCAAATGATTTCGTTTGTTGGCGTAGCCATGTTATGTAGCCGGTCAATTCGAACTCTTGCTATTGGTATCTATTCATAAAATCGCTTGTAAGTTATGTATTCGCTCTTCATTTATTATCAACACGAACAATTAATAGAAATTAAAACATTTTTTCTACCAGGTTTTGTAAAGGTAAAATAAGCTCTTGATGAACGAAAATGCTACACAAGCCCATTAGATGGAGACCGGCCGGCGCGGCCGCCCATGACTAATGAAAGCCGCATTGCCGTGAGTTTAGCTATTTGAATAATTATCATTTAATAGGGCTGGGGTGGTATATTATTTAAACTATTTAGCTAAAATATTTGTGGGGTATTAGTACACATCTAGACGCTATTGTGCTAGTATGGAAATGAACCGGGATTCGAATTGACTGGCTACCTAACATGGCTACGTCTAATAACGAAATTGAAATCATCAAAAGCTGTGATCGAGTTTTTGGGTCGTATGGGGCTTTAATAAATATTTGAAGGTATGTTTGGACATAAGTATAGTAGGAAAATATGTCAGGAATTTCTTGATATTAAATTTATGAGACAACAACACAAGA
Source organism: Ostrea edulis (assembly GCF_947568905.1). NCBI lineage: Eukaryota > Metazoa > Mollusca > Bivalvia > Ostreida > Ostreidae > Ostrea > Ostrea edulis. Next base: position 82,165,682 of record NC_079168.1, read on the forward strand.
ATACAACTTTTTCTCTTTCTTTCTTTGAAGTTTTTTTTTCATCTAGCATCTGGCCGTCATGTTTTCAAATGCTGACTACTCCCGTATAAGGGAATTTGGGCGGACTTATACATATAGACCAATGAGAGTTTCTGTTGCATTTCGCAATTGTATTACAAAAAGATTCAATTGTGTCGTCACACAACGCAATACTATATCGGCCAAAGTGTTCTAATTCAAAGGTGAATTGCGATAATTGTTATGGCGTTGTGTCCCTTTAACATAGAATACTTCCTATTACCAGCCCATCAGAGTTATCGCGCTTTGATGACTCTTGCGCGTCAATAAAACAAGTCTCGCGAGCAAGTGCGAGATTACTGGGACATAAGCAAAACGTTGATACCCCCCCCCTTTTAAATATATATTAAAAAACATGGTGCCATGGTAAAATAGCCATTAGTCAAGTTACATTTTAAAAAATCTAACACTAATATATAAGACTAATGTGTTTTTGAACGCCATCACATCTGTTTCAAAAATCGATGTTTTATATCCGATTTCCATCGACATATGTAATTTTTGAAATAGCTTAGATGAAGTTCAGAAACATAGCAGTTGTGTTAATTAGTGTTATAAACGTCTCAAAATTAAAACAAAATTGCAGTTTGACAGATGGGTAATTTATTTTCTAATATGTTTTACGGCGTGACCGTGTTTGAGGGCGAAGCAAACAAATTTTGGCATTAGTCTCTATATCCAAAACAGAACAAAAACAACCCGAAGTTAGCACGAGGACGGAGCTGTATCAAAGCATCCTAATTTTGGATATTTGATCCACCTATATATTGAACGCGGGAAATATAACGCAATTGATGTAATCAGTACATTGCGACGTCATATTCAGCGTCGTTATTTAACAAATTTACAAACATAGCGTTTGAACCACAACAACAAACATGGCGTTAATGGTGGAGTGATTATATATGATTAAGAAAATAAGATTTACATGCTTTTACGAATTTTATGTAACATCTCAGAACAACGTGAACTAGGGTAGACGAGATTCAAAACGGAGAAATACATGTCCACGCGATAGTATTCGAATCGACGCCATTAGTACCAAAATTTTCAAGTTCCATAGGTATGGTTTAATTTTTCATTGTTTTCCTATATTTTCCTTTTAAACATGTATATATGTGTTACCTATAGGGAGAGCTCGGCTCTCACGGCCATATTTGTTTACGTTGTCCCGGTAGCACGACTTTACGCGCCTTTAATTTGAAGAGTTCCACTAATGTCAAGACAAGTTTTCTGGGTTTTTTTTTTTTATATAACGGCTTGAGATATTGAACTGATTTTTTGTATGCAGGTGTATATTGATAGGTTACAGATCGAATGAGTTTCGTTCCAGTTAGTTTATCTAAATACCTCATTCAATGCTATACTTCGATAAATTTCCTCCGTTTGACTTTACTACTGCAGGCAGGGGCATTCGTCTCGTGCCTATAGATATAAGAGATGTTTTCGATGACCTTGACCTTTCCAAAATTACCTTGGTTCAAAAGTCCTTGTCCCAAGGAATATTTGTGATCAATTTCTGATGAAAGATTTAGAAGATAGGAACTTTGATATTGTAGTATGTAGGAGAGAAGAGAAAATCTTTGGCTGGAACAGGAATCGAACCAGGGACCCCTGCATTACTAGTCAGGTGCTCTAACCACTGAGCTACCCAGGCCAATATCCACAGTCTGTATAGCTCTAAATATTGCAATATTCTTATTAGTTCTGAATGACCTTCACCTTTCCAAAATGACCTTGGTCCAAAATTCCTTGTCTCAAGGAATATTTATGATCAATTATATCAAATTCACAATCTGATGATAGGTTTAAGAAATGTGAGCTTGGATGGACACGACAGCAACTATATGCTCTCCCCACGTTTTCGAGGAGCACAAAAACTTATTTCAAGTTTGTTCAAATTGTGACCCCCTGGGGTAGGGTAAGGCCACAGTAGGTGATCAGAGACTAACATGGGAATATACATGTATAGGGGAACATCATTAAAAATATTCTTTCAAGAACAGCAGGGCCAGTATTAGTCATATTTAAATACTATGCAAGCATCCCCAGGTAGTGCAGATTCAAATCATGATCCTGGGGGTAGGGTGGGGGCCACAATAGAGATCAAAAATTTTATATGGGAATATACACAAAATCAATTCAAAAAATTCATTTTCAAAAGCAGCAGAGCAACACTAAATGATATTAAAATGTAAATGTTCCCAAGTTGTATGGATTAAAGTTTTATCATGCCAGTTGGGTGGGGCATATTGCTTTTGTTGTGTCTGTTTGAAACTACTTGCTCATAACTTATGAATGGTGCATGATATGGCTCTCATACTTCTTATCCTTTCCACAGCCATAGCATAAAAATGTGTAATGACCAAAACAGAAATTGTGACCCTCTGCGCTGCGTCAACATTTGGTATAGTTCAGTAGCATGGTAACGTGGTCATGTTGTGACCCGTGAGGCAAGGTTTCATGGGAACAAAGATTTTAAGATAAAACAGCTGAACAACATCACGACTGAAAGAAAGCACTTCAAAATTGTGAACCAATGAGAAACTCCAAATGTCTGCGCAATCATACAAGGTATCCAATGAAAACAATACTTAAAACTGTTTCACGCTTTAATAACTTTAGTAATTGCTTCAGCAATCATTACAATTACACATATATTACAACTTTTAATACATATTTGAGATCACTGCTACATACATTTTTTTTTTACTCTGTCTACAAATTTGAAAAAGAATTTCATCTTTCAGCCATTGTTCATAAAGGTACGATCATCTTCAGAGGTTTACCCTGAGGTACATGTCTGAACTCTCCAAGGAACAGCAGGTGCCCTTTGAAATGAGAGTATCCTCTTTCTTTAATTATTCCAGTGTTCAGTTCTAATGGTATGTTCCCTGTGAGGGTGACACAAGTCTATAGTGATCATTTGGCAGAGTCCATGAGCTGAAGGGGCACGAGGATTCTACTGCGACAAGTTTCTGCAATGTGTCCGTCGATTATCATCTCGTCAATAACCATGTAAACTCGATCCATGTTAAATAATATCTATGCAAGTCAAGGAACTCTTATATTCTATACTTGATACATCGTGATGGCTTCTTAAGAATTTACTTAGAATACTGATATTTATCATTTCTAGAAAAGAATTTCATTTAACAGAAGATGACAGCTTCCTTGTATACATGTATATATGGTTTTAATACTTGTATATGCATGTAGTTCTAACACTTGTAAGTAGATTTAACACTTTAGATATACTTTTAACACTTGTATATATACAGTTGAACCTCAGTATCTTGATGTCTTGAAGTTTTTTCTCGAACCTATTAAGTTCGAGATAACGATGTTTGACTGTACTTAAAAACTTGTATATATACTTTTAACAATTCATTCATACTTTTAACACTTTAAACGGACTAGTTTACATTTTTCGAACCAAATATTTTTCATTTTTGATGTTAAATATTAAAAATATAACCCATTTAATGTTGACAGTCAAAATTTTGACCTTCTGAATCAAATGCAAGGAAAAGAGCAATATCTTCATAGCTTTAACTCTGTGGTATGTAAACAAAGACTCAAGTCTTTTTATGTTTACAAACAAAACAGTGAAATGTTAATTTTGTAATCTAAAGAATCTTAAATTTGCACAGTCACAAATTCAACTTTGAGATGACACATTTTGCCTAAAGAATACTTGAAATGTGATAGGTACATGTATAATAAACTTGGATCGATATCCATTTCTTAAAAATCTTTTGAAAACTTTGTAAACAATAACAGACTGCAATCTTTGTTTACCAAACAAATAATAAGCTCTCCAAAATGAGCTTCTGTGATAATGTATAACCTTACTTTTTTGTGAGCCCTTTCAAATACATTAGACAGTAGATTTTGATCATTAATAAAAGTGAAAACATAAAGTTTAGCAAAAAATCCTGAGTCAGTCCCTTTAGATATATAACTTTAAAACTTGTATATACTATTAACACTTGTATATACATATATTTTAAACTCTTGTATGTACATATATTTTAAACTCTTGTATGGACATATATTTAAAACTCTTGTATGTACATATATTTTAAACTCTTGTATGTACATTTATTTTAAACTCTTGTATGTACCTATATTTTAAACTCTTGTATGTACCTATATTTTAAACTCTTGTATATACATATATTTTAAACTCTTGTATATACATATATTTTAAACTCTTGTATATACATATTTTAAACACTTGTATATACATATATTTTAAACTCTTGTATATACATATTTTAAACACTTGTATATACATATATTTTAAACTCTTGTATATACATATTTTAAACTCTTGTATATACATATTTTAAACACTTGTATATACATATTTTTTAAACTCTTGTATATACATATTTTAAACACTTGTATATACATATATTTTAAACTCTTGTATATACATATTTTAAACACTTGTATATACATATTTTAAACACTTGTATATACATATATTTTAAACTCTTGTATATACATATTTTAAACACTTGTATATACATATATTTTAAACTCTTGTATATACATATATTTTAAACTCTTGTATATACATATATATTAAACACTTGTATATACATATATATTAAACACTTGTATATACATATTTTAAACACTTGTATATACATATTTTAAACACTTGTATATACATATATTAAACACTTGTATATACATATATATTAAACTCTTGTATATACATATTTTAAACTCTTGTATATACATATATTTTAAACTCTTGTATATACATATATTTTAAACACTTGTATATACATATATTTTAAACTCTTGTATATACATATTTTAAACTCTTGTATATACATATATTTTAAACTCTTGTATATACATATTTTAAACACTTGTATATACATATTTTAAACACTTGTATATACATATTTTAAACACTTGTATATACATATATTTTAAACACTTGTATATACATATATTAAACACTTGTATATACATATATTTTAAACACTTGTATATACATATATTAAACACTTGTATATACATATATTAAACACTTGTATATACATATTTTAAACACTTGTATATACATATTTTAAACACTTGTATATACATATATTTTAAACACTTGTATATACATATATTAAACACTTGTATATACATATATTAAACACTTGTATATACTATAAAGGATACATCCACTTCTGTCTGAAAAAAAAAAATTGTAAGAAAATTGTTAGTACATTTACTCCTTGCATAAACTTATAGGATTGTTTGTAAGACTAGTATTTTTAGTAAACTCAGGTAAGAAAATTGTTAGTACATTTACTCCTTGCATAAACTTATAGGATTGTTTGTAAGACTAGTATTTTTAGTAAACTCAGGTGACCTATTGCAATTGGTTGTCATTCGTCTTGCATTAACAATTGAACATTTTTGACTTCTTGATAACTAACATTCCAATTCTTTCCAAATTTGGTATGAAGCATCTTCAGAACAAGGTCATTGATACTGAATTGAAACTAAATGGATATTTAGAATAAGCAGGTTGTCCTTCTGAATCACCAAAATTGTAAATTTGATGATCCCAGGGAGCAAGGGTTTTGATTCTAGGGTGGGGCCAAAATTATTACAGTGATTGTTTTTTTTTATTTGAAAGACTTCTTTAAGTTTGCTGATACAGTATGAAAACTAAAGTCTTATTAGGAAATGCAGAAAAGGATGTACCAATTTGAAAATTGTGAATTTTGCAACCCCAGGGCTTTGACTTTAGAATAGATGCAAATTAGTCATATCATGTTAATATTACATACTTTATATTATGCAAAGCCTTAGGCACTTTCAGGGGGCATTTAAAAGTTTAAAAGAACACATCTTGTTTTATACTGTTGCTGAATATTAGAATTTAGCTAAGAATAGATTTTTTTTCTGCATTTCATAGTCCTTAGTACTAGTAATAATTTTTAACTAATATCTGAGTGACCGATAAGCCTGTGGACCACTTGTCTAAATAATACTGGATAAGTTATATTAAGGTCAAGGACTCTTCCATATCTGCTTGATACGTTGCAAAATCTACTAGTCAGTAAAATTATGTTAATCCAGAGGTCGATAAAATGACAGTTCAGTGATACTTGACTAACTTAGACAAGATGTTTGATAATAAATGCGTTTTTGGGATTGTTGTTTAGCATCCCTTCCAGAATTTTTCAATCATATAGATAGGTCACCAGCTGTACGGGAAGTGACATAATTTTAGACCAATGCATGGTGTTCAGGGTTTTACAAAGGAGCCATCACTGTATGTCTTGTGCCAAACCCAGTGAATTGGCACAAGTGGGGCTTGCTTTCACAACCTCTTGGTCATGAAGAAAACACTTTAACCACTGAGCCAAAACTGCAACTGGTTTCAAAATGGAGGAAAGGAAGGAAGAGAGGGGTCATTTTCACAGAGAAACAGATATCGAAAAATCGAAAACAATCCATAAAAGGACCTCCACCTCATGTAGTCCAAGTACAAAGAATGATACAGTATATGTACGAGTCTTTATTATTCCAAGATTTGATGTTTGAGATAAAAGATAGAGAAATGAAAACATATAAAGTCTTTCCAGATTCAGTAACCACTAGAACAAAGTATTCACATTTTCTGATTCCTCATCTTGTCTACTAGAACAAGGTATTCACATTTTCTGATTACTCATTTTGTCTACTAGAACAAGGTATTCACATTTTCTGATTCCTCATCTTGTCTACTACAGCATGTTAATACTGACACATCCTCCCAGAATTTAAATCATTTCACACTGCAAGTGATGAAAAACTTTAATTACGAAGAATGAGCAAAAGTAACACAAAATCTGAATGGGCAGCATGTTTGAGTAATAGGAAGGAAGAAAATGGGACATACTGAGATAAGACACCAGCCAACATAAACCTTAAGTAGCTGCACTATCCGACCCTGATCACTGCAGTCACATTTCTTCCCCTCGATTGTCTTTACATCCTGTAGATATCCCAGGATCCAGCACTGGGATAACAATAGTTCAAGGGCACTCAACTTAGCAGGATAAGGAAAAATAGTTCAATGGTACTCAACGTGAAGGTGAAAACACTTCTCCTACCTGACTCTGTCGGTTTGCTGATCCAAGATCTCACTGTGTGCAAGATGTGATATCAGATTTTTCTGATTGTATCTTTAAATGTCAAAATAATAAATATACCTCCGAGCTGCAACACATCTCCCTCTAAAGACAATTGAAGTTTTAGACCACAGAGCATACAGCTGTAACAAGAAAGGAGAAAATGTAAAGAACAAGGTGGGATTTGAACTCTCTAGTCAGGTGCTCTACTAACTGAGCTATCTGGCCAACAGTGATTGACATTGTCTAACTGCGAAAAAACATAAGCTCCATACAGTGACTAGCTGAGCCTAATAGAAATGTCCTAATGATCTGTCAAGGCAAGGTATATAAAAAAAGTTACTATGAATTAACTTACCACTTTTCCAAAGTATATATTCAATGTTTCCACCAAATTCTGGAATAATTCCAAGATGGCAAGTTCATTCTGAAAGATTAAAGGAAAAATCTGGTAAAGTACCATGTCACATTTACTGATACTGAAAAAACTACAATGTAAGATAAGTAGTAAACCATCATAAAAATGGCAATCAGTTTACTAAGTCGAATCAAAAGATGTAGGAATATACCTCATCCTGCGAGACTCCTGTTATAAACCAGAGATTCACGTATAGCTTGTAGACTAGTACTACATCTTTGTAATTCACAAAACCCTCCTGTCAAATGGACAAAAGAAAAAGCTACCTTACATGAAAGTTTAATCCCAAATATGGACAACAACATATACAGTAAAACACAGTTACAGCGAACATTCATGCATACAGAAACGTGATTTTCATTCCCTGTAGTTTTAAAAATGAAAGAAAACAAAAGTGAGCAAGCTCACATACCCCACGCTCCAACATTGCTTGACAATGCCTCACATAATGAATGGTAATGCTCTGCATTACTGCAAGAACAGGACAGACAGGCTCAAAATTCTACATTTAAAAGGGACATAACTCCCAGAAAAATGATTGAATCAGAATTTCCCAGGAATATGCACATCTACACAGTGTGTCCTTATTGACTACAAAGTTTCACGAAATTCTGTTGAGCGGTCTCATTGGAATTGCGCTGACAAAAAAGGGACTGATGGATTGACAGACCGATGGGTAAAAAACTTTGTTGCGTGTGGTATAAATATCATGAACTTGGATATGTTGAATTATGTTTATAATATGAATCAATATCGTTCATTCCCAGCACTTCATTATCATAATTACAAGTATACACTGAATCAAAATTGTGCGTCACCAGCATTTCCCAATAAATGTGTTTTACTGTGTATCGTGAGCTGCACAAGTGAACAGGACCAGATATCCAACTACACTGGATATTAGACTATAAGAATTTGACCCATTACACCATACAATAACGATACCTGTTTGCCATCTGTTAAACAAAGTTTGGACACAGCATTCTGTGTGGATAGTTGGTCCTTCTGATGTGTGAAAAATCGACTGATTCGCGGCTTCCCCTGTTTACTGACAACCAACAGGAAGTGAATCATGATGTCCCCCGTTTTGCTGATCAATCACAGAGCTCGATACATATGTGTTTGGTCATAGCCACTATCAAAACAAGAGCAGAGGAAATTAAAAAGCATACTAATGTATATTCCATTTCAAATTTAAAGGGATATGGACATGATTTGAGCTGAAAATTTTCAAATTCTATTTTTTGATTTTTAAAATGTTTAGAATGTTTAACTAAGGTATTACTAATGATCAGCAAAAATCTGTCAGTAGTCGGGATACATGGGAGATACAGAGGTTACAAGTCCTTGTTATGTACACAAGGCTCGTGCCATGTTTTTATTTACAAAGGTTAAATAAACTAGTAAAAGTTTTGTTTAAAGCAGACTTTTTTCATTTATAGCACAACTAAATATTTTCTAGTGTTTGGCACATCTCATTTTGTTTTAAACACACTATTTTCTATTAAACAGTCTAATGTAAACAAAAACATGGCACAAGCCTTGTTTACATTTCAAAGAATTGTGAGTGCTGTATCTCACAGCTCAACAACTGATGTTCAAAATTTTTGGTTGACCATTAGAAATACTTTAGTTAAGCATAGTAAACAATAAAAATGGAAAAATAAAATTAGAAAATTTTCAGCTAAAATCATGTCCATGCCCCTTTAATGTACTAGAATTCATGTCTTGTACTTTCAAAAACAGAACTTTTACATGGTTAGAGAAGATCTTATCTTAATGAGATTGTGTATACATACCACTGAACTATTAAAGTGTATAAATACCACTGGTATTCATACACCCAATACTATAATAGTTCAATGGTATTTATACACTTCAATAGTTCAGTGGTATTTATACACAATCTAATTAAAATCAAATCTCTAACCATTACACTGGAGAATGATTTGACAGCATTGCATTTGATGTCATGTTATTGACCCCTATCTCATGAATAATTCAATAAATATTTGATAATTTGACCAATAACAACAGTTAGACAAAGAATCAAGAACCAATCAGGAATAATTTTACTGAAGCGTATGCGAATTTTAAGTTCACAAAAATGGTGTTGATCCATGAAAAGTTCAAATGAATTCCAACTATCAGCATAAAAAAGAGCAAAGGAAGATCTTAGATATTATCCATTATCGTTAAAATATATTTTCTGTGGCATTCTATCATCACTCATGACCATCTTCTTCGATTATTCTCCCGTGCTTCTCGGTAATTATTAACATGCGTATGATAAATACCAAGTATGTTCCGATATAACAGCAAAACTTTCATGTTAGCGAAAGCCATCATTTGATTGGTCAAGAGTGAAAGGTGAAATGACATGACCTCAAACACAATGCTGTCAGATTCTTCTCCAGTGTAACGGTTAAAGAAGATCTGGTTTTAATTAAATTAGATAAGTATTAAGATTGGGGATCAAAAGAAAGGGTAGATGAGGAAACCGGAACCACACAATTATTTTTTTATGCCTTGTATTTTACAACAGTGTGGGTTATATCAGTTACATCTGTCAGATAGGCCACCTTCCTATATATGGGGAGTTGAGTGGACCCTTGGCTAGTGAAAGTAATATGCCACTAGGAGGTTGAAAATTCCTATTTGGATGTTTTTCCCAACAAATACGTTTGGGGAAGGGGGATTTCATACTATGATAGCACAGTCATTGGGCTAGCAGCAATAATGTAGCCCTCTCCTATCCCCCCCCCCCCTCCCCGAAAATGTCAGAATAAAAAAAAAATAGGATAGAGCTACATTATTGCAGCTATTATTGGGCTAATTCTGACAGCCAGTGTACAGCGACAATATTGTAACAAATACTTGCATTATTTGTGAATTCATTCAAGTAAAATAATAAATATCACAAAACTGAAAATCAGGACAGCGATTGAGTTTCCATCATTACATCACAATCATGGTTGTTTGTATACACATGTAACAGGGAGAAAATGCAACAGACCAGACTGGGATTCGAACCTGGGCCCCCTGAATTCTCTAGTCAGGTGCTCTACCAACTGAGGCAGAGCTATCTGGCCATCAGCAATTGAACCTGGCTGACCACTTCACCCATACTACCACAGTGAACCATTATATCCAAACAAATCTTTATTTTCAAATTCCAATATTTCAAAGAATTTAATTGCTTGTTTCATTTACAACCCATGGCAAATATACCTACTTTAAAACTAATTGATGAATTCCAACTCTTTTCAAAAGTGATTTTATTTTTGGCTTTCCCATTCACCCACTAGTAGGCACTTTTCTCTCCTTGTTCACCATCTCCTTTATTTACATTGAAAAAAATAATACACATGCATAATATGCTATGGCAATGGTATGTATGTATTGCACTACATCTAGTCATGTTCTAATCTTTCAAATAATCATAATGTTGCTTTCCCTCCACTTACAATCAATCTGAATTATCTTGCTAAACAACTGTTATACATGTTTGTCTTTTGTATACAATATGTGTCTCTAATCCCTTGTGGAGCCATAATTGGTCAATAAATCATGTATAAATTTTCAAACAGAATTGGACACCCCCCCCCCCCCCCCTTTGGAAACACCTGGACTTTCAGAATGTCTTAAATTGCCAGAGGCAAAATAATCTGGGTTGCGTGTCTTCTGGGCAAAGACAATTTAAAGAAGGATCAGTGTAGTTTTTAGGATTGTGGGTAGCTCGGTGGTTAGAGCGCCTGGCGTATAAGGTACTAGAGTAATGTAGGGGTCCCAGGTTCAATTCCTGGTTCAGACATTTTTCTTCTCTAATTGCAGCTACAAGTGATATCCGAGACCTTATGTGCATTGTTACTGTGTTTGTGAACATGAGTGTAGAGAAATTTCAATGCACCAATCATTGGGGCTTCTTATGCATTATGTTTTCATCTCTTTATATAAATATATATTTATATAGAGATTGAGGACATAATGGATAAGAAGCCCCTGAGCTGTGCATCAATGCATGCTCAACTGACAACTGGCGTTATTTACTCCCACCCACCCACCCCAACTTGAAGGCCAAAGTTCCAGGGTTGTTCATGATCTCTTACCACTCTTACCAAGTTATGCATGTATGGATCTTATGATCCAAAACGCCCAAACAGATGTATATTCACAACTTTGTTGTAAACTCTGCTCTCTGGACCGTGACAGTGCGAAGGGGTGGTTTTCGCTATTCGGGACTTCAGGTACTTTCCCAGCAAAAAACGATAAACAGTCAAAAGAGGTCCGAACACAAAATATGACGTCAGTTCACAGCGCCATCTAAGCTAAATATACTGTAATGGCTTCCAAACTTAGAAAATGAATGACGGAGAGGGCCCTGGATCTCAGCACGCGGGACAGCTAGGCCCAGTTTCGGGGGCATTGGGGATGATGACAAAACAGCAAGCAGATGATGTGGGCCAACGCCCGCAATATTCAATGCCAGGAATATTGCATTTTCTACAAACTGAATGGGCTCGTTTTGAGATGGAACGATCACAATGGGAAGTGGAGCGTGCAGAACTTCAAGTAAATAGCTTAGACAGTTACTTGGACTATCATATGTTTTATGAAATCATACAAGGCAATATATATTAACTGGTTAACAGTGATTTGAAAGTAATATACGGAACAATGCAGCACATTATCGGTTAACGTCCGCCATTTTTAATTTCAATATGGCGGTTTCATTTTTGACATTTTTTCCCAACAAATAATGTAAAATGAGGTCAACATTAACACCTGTGTTAAAGAAAATAAAACTGCTGAATATATATATCATTAGCATCGTGATATGATAACAGTATTGACATAAGGTGACGATAATGAATGACAGGGCTTTGATGACTCACCTGAGGCTTACAGCCTCAGTAACAGTCATCTCACCAGCAAACACACATGCGTCTCCATCAGTCTTGTCTGGTGTTTGTATATTCCTGTTACAAAAAAGAAAGACAGGAGAAAAATAATGGAGACAAAGTCAAATATATAAGAATTATCACAGTAAATTATGGGAGCTGAATGTTGTGCATTGATAAGTTCTGAGAGCTTGATACACCCCCTTATTTGAGAACATCAAAATATATGCCCCTTATTTCCTTAATAAATTTAAAACAATAATGAGTTTTAAGCAAAGATACTACTGAAAAAAAAAGTTGTATAGTAGACTATGTCTCCCCTCTTCCAGGGGGAACTGTGTTGTGTTTGTAATTTGTCTTTCTGTCACAAAATCTTCAAATGCTTCTTCTACTGTATGGCTTATCGCATAGACTTGAAACTTTGTACAATGCTGCATTGCCATTTGCAGATGTGCATATTGTTGGGACATGATAATCCAATATTTTTCTAAAAATTATAGTGGATCTAACAGGAGAGGAGGATGTAAAATAGCTTGTGAACCCTTTTCCTCCAATATGCACTGTTTATGCAGAGTTTTTAAAGTTTTTATTTTTCTCTGTCAGTCATTTGGAATGACTACCATTTGCAGTTTGTTGGTCAGGATAAATTTTTCTGTCATTCCAAACATTTTCGAAAACAAACATGTACTGGTTACGGGTAGTGGTCATTGAATTTTTTTTAATACATTTCCTTCTCAAGTTCCATTTCTAAAGCAAAATTTCGAATTCTTAATGACTGTTTGGGATCTAACTTTATCTTTATATCTGGTTTTGTTGTGACGACAAATTTCATAGATACCACACTGGTAATTGTCCAATCATAATGAATTTTCATTCGCAATTTTTCTCATTTCCCTTATCCATCTTTCTTAATTTTGTACCACTGATTAGGAAATCTTGTGAGAAAATGATTGTTTACCTAGGAGCTTTTTGATGTTGGTAGATGAGGCTACTTTCAAAGGTTCACTTGGGCTGTCAACACACATGAAAAACATGTGGATTTGAGGATAGAGAGTTCTTGAAATTTCTTTTAAAGTGTCAGACAGTTTCAGGTTCTTTATGTACATAATTATATTGTGTGTTGTTGTTGGTTTTTCCGTAAAAATAAGAACCTTTTTTGCCATAACATGTTAATAAATTTTGTTATATAACAGTATATTATATGTGTGTGTGTTTGTATGTATACATATATGTTTGTGTTTTCTATATGTAGAAATTTATATGATAAATTTATATATATGTATATGTATGCCTATATACATCTAATCCAAGGGGCCCCTGGCACCCTAGGTAAAGATTATAAGGGGGTCTCTGCGGAGACTTTACCCCGAAATAGTAATGTATTTTGGAATTAAAGACTGATATATGTGAAAAAAAAAAAAAAAGTGTCAGACATTTGGTCTGACACTGTTAGAAATAGTGTCAGCCCAAACAAAATTTTGTCAGTCCAGAAAAAAATGCATTGCTTTTGAGGTATTTATAAATTTTACTTATAATCAACTACATGTGTAATTGTATTCAATTTCTATGTCAGCTATGCGTTCATGAATTCTCCTTTCATACCCTTTCTCATCTTCCTCACACTCTGAATCTTTCTCAATTCACCGAGTCATTTTCTTGCTCTATTTCTCTCTCATCCTCCATTTCTCTCTCACCCTCCATTTTCTCTCTATCCTGTCTATTCCTCTCATCTTCTCTTCAGTTGTTTAAATTATTCTTTCTCTCACTTTGGTCCGGGTGTAGTTGGTCTCGTGACTTTGAGCAGATGGTGTCACCTAGCAGTAGGTAAAACCGCATCAAACAAAAGCCATTGTCTCCCAGTTTGCCAGGCGGAGATACAATCGGTTTCTTTCTCCTTGTAGTTCCTCATAACAGATTCCTCATGTTTACGTTTCAAAGCCTTGCCAGATTTTGCATCGGTTTGAAAATTTATGGGCCACATGGCTGCCATTTTTCCCGATAAAAAAACGGACTTCGATCCCGATCTTTTATCAGCCATCAGGACCGACAATTAAGTAACTTGTGTCGGATATTTACTACTTTTATCGGATAATCCTACATTATTGACACTTTTCAAGAACTATGGGATAGTCTTGTTTGTGGGTAAAAAGAAATACATAAGAAAATGCCATGTAAAGTGTAGGTTTTTTCAGTATCAGCAGACAAGATAGGTAACGTAGAACATTTCTGACTTCCTAATTTGGCATCAAATTAACAAACTGATTTTGATGGATTTTCCCCTATAGAGTCATAAATAGTGACAATAATTACTGGTGTGCTACCTACAGGCCACATGTTGTTTATCATTTGTCTTGTTGGGCATTTGTGTGCATATGACCTTTAGAGAAGTGTTTAACAGATTACAAGTTAGTGGGTCTTAAAGAATCCGAACAAAATTTAGTCGGATATACAGTGTTTTTTAACTTTTTGAGTTGTAAGGGTCATTTCTTGTAAAGAAAAAGGTCATGATTACCAATCACAAGTTTGTTGTCACCTTTGATTGACTGCAATATTTCAACAATAATCAATATCCCTTTGATATTTTGAGGGATTATTATCTATAGTTCACACTTTAGCACCAAAAATGATTAAGGGCCCTTTTTGCTAGGAACAGCTCAAGTTTAATGATGTACACATTGTTCTGACCTATAGGGTCTAATATTTTCCTACAATTTTCAGTGGATCAAAGAGAGATGTTTTATAGCTTTTTCATGTACAAGGGTATGCTCACTAAATTTCCTACTGGTTCTTAAGCATAACAGTCAATACTTTTGGGACTTGCGGTCCCTTACAGTTGGGGAAATTAGCAACAAAACAAGAAAATTGGGGAAAATTTTTAATGATAATTTGTGATATTCATCAATCATACACGTGGAATGAAGATTCTTTAAGGTATAATTGATGTATAACAACCATGCTTCATGTCTAATAAATACTGGTACTGTGACAGTGTTCACTGTACTAAAACCACTATCAGGTTTTCATCACCGGAAGTAAAGTGTACACAATGTAAACATTGTGTTTAGATAGATAGGTCATACAAAGAATTCTCAGAATTTACTGGGACCGAATATTGGCCCCAAATCACCCCCCCCCCCCCCAAAAAAAAACCCCACTGAATTGACATTGGTCTCATTGATGCTGAATCTTTTTCCTCTATGCGCAAAGTGCAGTTCATGGTGTCTATGTTTTTGCTCATGCTTTCACTTCCATGCCATGCAGTATATTAATGGGAACTAAGGGGGTGTAAATTGGAGCACTTGCAAATTTTGGAGCTGGGGAACCATTTGTTTTAACAAAAACAGATTACAATTCAATTTTTTGTGTGCCTTTTTACATTTAGATAGTTAAAAAAATGTCTATAGCACAAGACAATGTAGACAAGAATTCACACTAGACTTAATCAGGTGACTATTAGACCACCGCTTTACTTTGTAAATCATGGAACATTAAATTAGTAATGTATGACAAAATCATAAAGAGGTGCATAGATTTCAAGTCTCTTGGAAGTCAGTACTGCACCAGTTTTTCTTCAACTTAAAAGACACGAGACAGTGCCATAAATACAGTTTTCCATAAAATTGTGTGCATGCAGGTTCTTGTACTGGATAGAACTAACATGCTGCTGAAATCTTTCAAAATGTGGAAATACTTCATACAAATGGGAGATTTACAATCCATAACAGGCCATTTCTTAATCATATTGATATCTGTAGTTTATTGCAGATAAATTATTGAATAGGAAGCAGCCTTAATATTATCATCAGACACTGAGTTATGTCTAATTTAATAGTCGGTGAAACCAAGGGGTTATTTGTTTCTATCACAACTCACTGAACTCAGTTTGGAACTTTTCCTGTCTTTTTTCCCCATCACATTTGATTTAGGAAGCTGAAATTTGGTGTATGTGATATTTACAAGTTTTAAGTTTTGTCACAGTTGACAGCTTTTAATGAGATTTATGGGACTTTGTGTCAAATAAATACTTTTCAGACTTCTCTCCTGTGTGCTTTACTTTAGGAGTCTGCTATTTGATATGTACAACTGTATCTGATGAGTAGATACAGATCAGGTTTCACTTCTATTTCTACAGTTGATTAATTCTAACAAAAAAATGTTATCACAGTTGACTGCGCTTCTTTAATTCTTGTTTATCAGACTTATTTTTATTTTAGGAAAGCAAAATTTGGTATGAGATTTGCTAATGTATGTTCTCAGATCAAGTTTATTCTTTTAAATAAGGTTTTTGACCAGTCAGGGTCATAATGCAAACAAGTAACTCAAATTATTTTGTGTCACAATGGGTTACCTCCCTTTGCTCTCAATTGTTCCTGTCCTTCAATATTACTTTTTCCATCATGCTTAATTTTGTGTCAACTCCCCTTTAGTGGTGTTCCAATCATCGATTTTAATCGAAAATCAATCGATTGTTTGACATTCTAAGCGCTCGATTATGAAAATTTTATTTCAATTAATTGGCTTTTAGATTTTGATTTCTCGATGACTAGTTCTTGAAGAAAACTTATATAATAACTACGTTTGCATGGTCGTGAAGATGTACTTTGGATTCAAACATATAATCCATCCAATAGAATCTTGATACTAGCAAAGCCATGAGTGAATTATGTAGATAAAATCGCTTTCAAAGGCCAGTGTTGCTATGCACGTGCATATTAATATATTTTCAATGGGTGACAATAGATTTGTTTTTATTTCTTTGTTGTTGATAAATGGGTGACAGTAGATTTGTTTTTATTTCTTTGTGTTGTTGATAAATGGGTGACAATAGATTTGTTTTTTAATGATTTTCTTAATTTTTCTCAAATCTTAGCCAAGAATAAAGTGTAAGCAGTTTTTGGTGACATTTTTTTCACCTTTCAAATTTTCTCGACCTCTACTTCGTTTTCAGGACCGACGTCTGATTTCAGGGACTCCGTGTTTGGTTTTTACCCGTAGTTCCTGGCAATATTATCATTCACATCACTTTGCAAAAATGTTGTTAACTTTCCCTGATTAGGAAATTTTATAAAATTAAAAATAAAAATCAGTGGACGGATTGTATGCGAGGACATTCTAGTTCCAAGTTTTGTTTACCTGCTGTAATGTCATAAGTATCATTTGGTTTCATTGGTTAATGCAATGCGAGTTGACCAATGAAATATCATAATTCTTAATTCGGAATATCTCGGTTGTGTAGTACATTCTGGAGCTTAGATTTTGTACTAATTACCTGGGGGAAAATGAAAACATTTTCATATAATTTTAAATTTTCATGCATCCACTGAGATGCAGTTATTGAAATAATGCGTCCTTAGCAAATTCAATACGTAATTTACACAGGACGCACGCCAAAATGAATCACTGTTTGTTGATATAAATTTCACCAAAAAATGTAAATGACAGCCCAATGTAACGAGTAAAATGCTACAAGTCTACATCTGGTACACATTTATTGGAGTCTAAATCCTGCATTTTCACTTACGTCATGGAATCCCAGAATGCAATATATATTGTATTGGTGGGAAATACAAAAGACTGAAGATTTTACACAAAATCAATGACCCCGCAAGATTGAAACTTCACAAAAATGCTTAAATTAATAGAAATATACATGTGTGTTTAAATAATTTATGTGTGTTGTTTTGCAAATAGTGTGTTTGCATTATACTCCTGACTATTGACATTTGAATGATTTTTGTGAGATTTATTGGACTTTTTGTTGGTTGTATTCTGCATTTCTGTGATAACTACGGAAACTAAAATTTGATATGTTCCTACCTAATGAGTAGATACATTCGAAGTTTCACTTTTGATTGATTGATTGAATATTGTTTAACATCCCTCTCGAGAATATATCACTCATATGGAGACATCACCACTGCCAGTGAAGGGCTGCAAAATTTTGCCCTATGCTTGGCGCTAATGGCAGGGAGGGATCTTTATTGTGCCACACCTGCTGTGACAAGGATCTCGACTTTTACGGTCACATCTGAAGGACCACCCCATTTAGTCGCCTTCTACAACTAGCAAGGGGTACCGAGGACCTATTTTAACCCGGATCCCCACGGGAATGTTTCACTTTTGTTATAATTGAAAAACTGTAAGACTTAATTTCATGTTTGACTGAACTCATTATATCTTTAATTCTTGTAATCTTCTACTTCTCTGTATTTTATTTTTTTTCGTTGTTGTGTTAGATCCATACAACTATAAAAAATATGACATGCATTTTATTGTCGTCTTCTCTTTTTGATATATACATAAACTGTTGACTATTTACACAGAATATTAGGCAAATCACTAAACTTGGGACTGTAGAATGCTTGTTGAATAATGACAGAGTAACTGAGGCGAGTAACCTCTTAGTAATTGATCAATTTGATAAGCATGTACTGTAAAACACTTACAGGATATTGACTGCTTGGCAATACTCATTCAACCTCAACACGGTTGACTGAAGTTCAACCCTTATTAGACAAGTTGGAAAAGAGGCAGGGCATGAATAGTATTTTGGAGAACTAGAGATATGTTTAGTAGGGGTGCAATGATACACTTGCCTTACAATACGTATCACGATTACAGGCCTGACGATACTATACATATGATACTTTTAAGATGCTATGAATAATACCAAATAAACAGTTCTACTGCTTTTCGTATCTTATTGTGACAATTGCATGTTTTTCTTTTAAAAGATCAAATTTACATTAACATGATCTACTGTTTTCTCCCATTGCACGGAATCCAAAATGCTCCCATATTGGAAATTTAGCATGATTGTAGTAGGGCTGCAATGGGTACCCGAAATAACCGAAAACTGTGGGTCGTATTGTTCAGGTTATATAGAATCATTATTAGAAATCTGTTTAAACAAAATGTTGTCAAAATCCTCAAAGGTGGCTGTATGTTGATCAATTGTTATGTTCAATGATGGCATTGTGGACAAAACTGTAAACATTGACAGTATGTAAGATCATGTCAAACGCATTTAATATATGCTACAGGATCAACATCGTCAATGTCAAAACAATATAAGCATGGATGGAAACGAGTAGAAGTGACAATACTGTTTCTAGTACCATGGATGTTGGTATAAACCACAGTCCACGTCCCCGAGTAATTATTGTAACAAAATACAATATTAAAGGTTTTTGATTTTAAGTGTTTATTAGATTTTTAAAATAGTTATAAAGTAAATAAAATTAGAACCGGCCCGATAAGGATCGTTATGGACATATTTTGTTCTCCATCACTAATTCTAGAGTCTGAGAGCATTATTTTCTTTATATGTATTGCAGGCAAGAATAGCTTTTCTACAAGGAGAGAGGAAGGGCCAGGAGAATCTGAAGCAGGACCTGGTCAGGAGGATCAAAATGCTGGAGTTTGCCCTCAAGCAAGAGAGGTTAGTGGAGGTGTATATGCTATTTATAAAGCACAATAAAGAGTTTTTGATATTCATAGTGCTGGATTTGTACTTGTAGGTAAAACACTCTAACAAGCCTTCCAGAAAGTTTTTAAAAATCACCAGGGACACAAAAAGAAATGATCTTCAAAATCATTGAATGCAAGTTTGTGGAAGTAATCTCACCACCAAGTATAATTGCCCTGATATATTTTTGTTTGCAGAGCCAAGTACCACAAGCTTAAATATGGAACAGAAATGAACCAAGAAGATCTCAAACCCCCATCTCTGGAAAAGAAAGATGGTATGTCAGTTTCATCATTTTCCAACTTGGATAATTTTGTTAGGACTTTAAAGGGAAAGGCAACCCAAATTTTTTTTTTACATTGATAAATGATAGGATTAATTATATGATAAGAATTTGTCATACTATTCTGTTGATATGGCCTAGATAAGCTACAGTACTAATTTGAAAACATTAAAATTTGAAATTCCCGTCATCTCTAGAGGCTGCCATGATGTGGAACTCTTTTATATTCAAGACCACACAAATCAATAATTTTGACGTCACACCATCTGTTCCGGTTTTGATGAGATTGTAAGATTATCAAAAATATGCATGTGGTAGATTTTACGTATAAATAGGTCGATGCCTTCCTGTCAAGCAGTTAATTACATTAATGAGAAGGGGGGATGTGGAAAAAATTTTGTTGAAATTCCTTACCCAATCATGTCATCTGAAAGAAAAGACTATGTAAGCTGTGGATCCATCA
Organism: Ostrea edulis; assembly: GCF_947568905.1. NCBI lineage: Eukaryota > Metazoa > Mollusca > Bivalvia > Ostreida > Ostreidae > Ostrea > Ostrea edulis. The sequence goes on from NC_079168.1 coordinate 82,186,411, forward strand.
TTTGCGTAATGACAAGTTGAGGTTTGAGACATTTGTATGAAGAAACATGTGCCGTCTGTCTGGTTTGCGACTAGAATGTCTTCTTTTCTAAATTTCTTCTTGTGAAAGAATGAGCTCAAATCTATACGGCTCCAAATTTAACTATTGTTTACAGTGCTGATGATGAAACAAACCGGAACCGACAGTGTGATGTCATAAATTAAACTTCATTGGCTGCTCTCTTAGCAGCGGGTAATTTGAAATATATGATAGATTAATATTGATTTAATCGTTAAGCAAGGATTTTTGTTGTTGAAGACTGTCATTTACGATATCAGTAAGTAATACTTTATTCATAAAAGCAACAATGTGGTTAAGGTTGCCTTTCCCTTTAAGATGAAATGACTTGATGTTTTATTATACACTAAAGAGTCTTCACTAGTTAAAAGTTTTTGATAGGTGACTGCAGTTTTGTGGTCAGTGATGCTAGTAATTAGCATGATATTAGTTGTCACTTAATTAGTGTGCTTCAGTAATTAATCAGATTTGGTAATTAATGAGACTTGGTAATTAATGTGACTTAGTAATTATTGTTATGGTAGATGTCGGTGTGCTTCAGTCATTAATGAGACTTGGTAATTAATTAGACTTGGTAATTAATGTGATGATAGGTGTCAGTAATTAGAGTGACTTTTTACAGAGGAAGGTATGGATGGGGAAGTAATGCCGTCCGCTAGCAATGTGTCATGGCGCCAAGGCAGACATTTGCTGAGACAGTGAGTATAGTGTGAATCGTGGGACAGACTCGGTCTGGATGGACAGATTTAATCATTACAGAACTTTTTCTTAGAGTTTTATTGCAATTTCTGAGGTGTTGATTGTTGAAAATGTGGGTATTCTGTTTAGATATCTTCAAGAGATCGGATACACAGATACCATTATCGACGTGAGGTCTGCTAGAGTGCGCTCCCTTCTGGGATTACAAGCACATGCTGCCGAGAGTGAAGCCGAGGGAGCTCAGCCAGCAATTGGTCAGATGAATGGAGAAGTGTCCAGTAAACGGGTCAATGACCAGAGCAAAGCTAGGTACTACATCTTCAGCCTTTAATAGCAGGACTAGTTTCACTGAATTACACTCAAGTTTTGTGTTAGGATAGAAATTATTTTGTAGAGTTGTAATGATAGCAGTTTGGGTTTGACCAAATCAAACTTGCAATAATTGGGAAGGATAGCGATTTTCATATGTTGTGGTGCACTGGCAAGTTTAGCCAAAATATTGCTAAATTCTTGCAGGCTTTTCTTCCATTTTCATACACATGTTCAGATTATTCTTGCATGAATTCTAGGGAGGATCAATATGCTGCAAAATTATTTTTTGATATGAGGGTAAAATGTCCCTGACTCAGGAATTATTGTTACATATGCCCTGCCAAAACAATAAAAGAAATGACCACTTACAATAACATATGTTTGGATAGTAAAAAAGCTCTATTGTTTTGCATGAGCAGATTATAATCCTATTAGGAACCTATTATTATCCATCCTATTGTATTTGGTGAAATTTAAGTTTTATAAATCTTTCTCTTTTTTTTCTTTCTAAATCTCCATAACAAGCATTGCAGACATTTAGATTGTATTAGTTCATTTTGATATACAAGTTCATACAACAGTTTTCTTTAAAAGCTATGATTTCTATACACTGTATGTGTGTGTTTTCATTTTATTATATTGATCCTTCATAAGTTATTCATTTTTCTACATTACAGTGTATCTCTGAACTCAGTGCTGTTCTTTTAACACAGAAATATTTATGGAAAGTTTTGATAATATAATGGTATCCTGGTATGTTCAAATGATCAAAGTTCGACCTCTGGTGCCTCTGTCCTGTATAATTGAAAACTTTGATTCTATTCTCACCTAATGTACATACAGTAAAACATGTTTATTGCACATTGCTGGGGACAAAATAAAATAAATTCATTATAAACATTATTCGTTACATCCAATAAGTTTAGGCCAAAAAAATTAATCAATAGTTTCTCGGGCCAGCCGCATCCGTTAATAAAGTGCCACATGGAATTTTTTTCCAATTATATTTGTGTAATTGAGGTAACTCTTTTATTATAGATAGTTTTGTAAAACTTTTAGAAGGTTTTAACAAGATATTTTTAAGTATCTTTTGATCAAATAATTATTGAATGCAAACTCAATTATGTGCAATTGGTTAAGAATAATAGAATACATTTAATAGTAAGTTATGCGTGAAGCTTATCTTTTATAAAAATAAAAATTCCATACATGTATTTCATTGCTTATTCTATATTCGAGAAAGAAAAGGTAACTCATTCTACAGTTAAAAAAGAAAGATAACTCATGCTACAGCCAAGCAAAAGAAAAAAACCCCAAAAATCAATACCTGTCTGCCTGATCAAAATTTAAAAAATTTGGCCTGAGAAACTTTTTATTAATTTATTTGGCCTTATAATATGATTTAAAACTATAAGAAATGAAAATCACTTTGCTGTAGGAGTGAGTGCGTTATAGGTGTGTTTGCTGTAACCGTAGTGTTTTACTGTACATAGTAATCAGATTTCATGAACTCAGCTGTTCTTTTCCAGTTTCTGATATACATGTATTTTGTATAATCATCTGTCTTTTAAGTAATGATCAGTTTCTATCTCTCTGTTATGCATGACTGACTTTCTCTGTCAGGGGGAAGAAAGTCCCGGCTTCTCTAGTGGACTCTGCCCTCCTGGACAGTGAGGCTTCTGTTTTGGCCACTCTTGACTTTCTGGGTCAAGATGGTATGGAAGATGACGATAATCTAAGGTATTTCTTCAAAGTCATAGATGGGATCTGTTTGAATTACATTTGAAGGTTGACATTGCGCTATTGATTAAGAGAGAGGAATTGTCGGACCTTCCGTGTGAATTCTGAATGTTTTCTTGTTTACATGTTTCAGTGATGAGGACGATGGCTTAGCTGCAGATGAGGAAAGTGAAGTGAAGCATGTAAAGAAAAGGCCAAAGGTAATTCAGTCTATCTTGTATTCAATCTATCTGACAAGTGCAATCTATCTGACACAATAGTTCTTCATTTTAACAATGTATTGGAATTATGCAGCTCATCTATTATATTATAAAAACCTGTTTGCAAAGATGTGTCCCTCTAATGTTAACAATCTCTCGTAAAGATATGCTCCTCTATTGTAAACATGTGTCCCTCTAGTGTAAACAATTTATTGTAAACATGTCCCTCTAATGTAAACAATCTATTGTAAACAGGTGTCCCTTTAATGTAAACAAACTATTGTAAACATGTGTTCTGCTAATGTTAACAATCTATAACAAAGGTACAGTTATATGTAATACTCTAGTAGCCTGCATTGATATTATTTATTTATGCATTACTTCATGGTTATAGATACAAAACGTGGACAACATTGCAATGATTGACGATGACACAGAGACAGAGGAAGCGCTGGCAGAGTTTGACTTCCTGGTGGAGGAGGCCGAGAACGGCGCTGGTGAGGCCCAGAGTCATGGCGATGGACCAGAGTGGGGTAACGTTCCCTGTCTGTCTCTGTTGGTGTTGAGTTTGCTATAATTTGATTATTTCTTTCTTTTCGTCACAGTGTGGGAGAACACACAAGTCTCCTAATGTGGCAGTGTTTTAGTGTGTAGTATTTAGTGGAGTGATGTCAATGTGTATTCTAGTTCTTTTCCTTTTTCTTTTCTATTGTTTTCTCAGTCAAAGTAATCAATTCACATTTGTTTTTTTTTTGTGGAAAATTCCTGATTATGTTCTCCTGGACGTCTGTAATGCTTTGACCATGCTGCAAATTCACTTGAGTTTGGAAGCTTAAGTACAGATATGAAGGGATTACTTTGTTGTTTGTGTTTGTGACCAGTCACCTTTTTTTGTTCACGTTTACCCTTCGAATCCTAACTTATCACATGACCTCTTCCTGTCATACTGAGGCTGAAAAGAAAGGTGGGGATCTAATGGGGGTGTAGGTATGGATGATCAGTAGTACATCTACATTCAATCACTGAAATACTAGGCATTAAGATGGCATATGACAGTACATTATATATTTGACTATCGATGTAGCGTGCTAAGTACAGGCACTTTTAGTGCATGACTAATGGTAGTACACAATGATGTACCTTATGTATATTTCACATTTGTTTGTACCATTATAGAAAGTAGATATCAGAGAGGTGATTACACAATATAAGTTTGTTTGTGTATGGTCTTGTTTTATTCACTGTTATTAGGCATGTAACCACACTAGGTAATTATCACCCCATATAGACATGTAGAATTCCAAACTCAAGTGACCAGCTGATTGACTCACTGATTGACATGGGTGTATGCTTTACACAGTGCAAAATGATAAGGATGAGTGGGACGTGGACCAGCGACTAATAGATAGACTAAAAGACCAGTATAAAAAGGAAAGAAAGGGACTGAAGTCAAGTAAGTCACGTTCTATCAAGTTCCCACGATTTGTCGGGGTAAAGCCAGAGTGTTGCCATGAATACACAATCTCGTATTGCCAATAATACGCAATCTCGTATTACTGTGAAAACACAATCTCGTATTACTGTGAAAACGCAATCTCATATTACTATGAAAACACAATCTCGTATTACTATGAAAACACAATCTCATATTACTATGAAAACACAATCTCGTATTACTATGAAAACACAATCTCATATTGCTATGAAAACACAATCTCGTATTACTATGAATACACACAATGTCATAAACACATAATCTTTTATTGGCAGTGCTCTGAGTACACCATCTCGGATACCATCAAAATACTTGTTTATTTGAAAAAAATAATTTGATTTCTTAATTTGTGTGATAATTCAATCAAATATTAGAAACACACATTGCCAATGATTTTAAATGATAAGTGCATGAGTGTTTTTTTTTCTCTCTCTCCATTGTGCACATTTTGCTAGGAAAGTACATACAGCCTTATTTGCATTAGGGCAGGATGTGTCTAGCTTAAAACTGCCATGTGAAAATTGGAAGGTCTCTGAGCACAATAGCAGAAAGAGAGGAGTTCTATATGTGTGGATATGAATGATGAAGCATGTAAACATTAAAGCTAGATGTTGTGATCCAAATTTACAATATTCACCTGTTTAGATGTATAGAAAGAAGTGCTTAATTCCTCCCTGCACGACAAAAAACCTGTTTGTTATTTATAACAAAAATATGTGTCAGTCCTGCATGATTGAATTAAATGTTGTATAAGCTGTGATTGGGCACTGACCAACACCCCTCCCCCTCTCATGAGAGCTCTGCCAGTGTACAATCAACACTGTTTAAATTCTCTATCCTTTGGTTTTAGGTAAATGTAGATAGTATGTTTGAAAGTAGTGATCACATCAATAATATACAGTGGAGAACACTTTATATATCATTAACCAGCAACCGTCCAACATTTTCATTATCAAATAATTTGGAAGAGTTAACTAGGCTTGATGAACATGTTAAATAGTGATGTGATGATATATTAGATTATGTAAAATTATCTTATTTCAAACAAAAATTGATGAAAATATAAGGGGAAATAATTGAGTTTACAAACGGTAATGTGTGCCTGCAGGACCCAAGCGATCAGCCTTACAACAAATGCTGGCCAATCTGGGATCGGACGATGACGTTTTCTCCTCCCAGTCTTCCTCCTATCAGAGTGGGGCTGCCTCCAGTCCGCAGAGGGGCAGTAACTCCTCTGGCTCGCCCGGATCGAGCGGGACTGATGTGGATGACATGGGTAGGCATGACAGGAGAGGTGGAGAGTGACTCCCCCTGAAACCCCCAAACATTACTAACTGTTCACTGCATTCAGTGTTTCTTAAACTGCGTTCATATCTAGACTTCATTTACTGCATTTGAAAAGTTGTAAATTTACCTGTATATATAAAGTTGAAATACTGCATCATTCTCTGCTTTAGATGTTGTGAAAGCATTATTTCCCTGTAATAAGGTTGCTATTCAAGTTTCAGTTCCTTTTCTGAAATTTGGTACACCTACATGTAATTTATGATTTGCTCATTTAACATTTGCTGTCAGTTTTGTGCTTAAATGCATTTTTGGTGTTTTAATGAAGCAGTATTGTATTGAATAATATTTAAGTATGTCTCAGCTTTGTCTGATCTGTATGTTTAACATGGAATATAGCTCGTTATATGTATTAGAAGTCTTGAGTGCCTTCCTGAACAGGTATCCAGGGAGGAACCTCCATCGCATTTCCTTCAGATTCTCGTAAACAGATGATTGGATCAGACCCTGATGATGAAAGTTTGGAAGATTTGGGTGAATTAGCCGACCTTACTGTCAATAATGAAGCAGATCAGAACAATTATGATGTGAGTAAACATTGATTAAGCATTAGTGATAGTAAACATTGATTAAGCATTAGTGATAGTAAATGTTTATTAAACATTAGTGATAGTAAACATTGATTAAGCATTAGTGATAGTAAACATTGATTAAACATTAGTGATAGTAAACATTGATTAAACATTAGTGATAGTGAACATTGATTAAACATTAGTGATAGTAAACATTGATTAAACATTAGTGATAGTAAACATTGATTAAGCATTAGTGATAGTAAACATTGATTAAACATTAGTGTTAGTAGACATTGTTTCCTAGTTGTGCACTTTTCTGTCTTCGAGATAAAGTATACATTTTCACAGATATTATGACAAAGGTTTTGCATTATTTACAAAATTGATTACATATGCAGTCAAAATTTTAAAGTTTGTTACCACAAGAATTTATTTTCTTTGTGATAGTTGATGTCGCGCGACTGTTATGTAGATTGTAAGAATAAACTTTAGTAGATTTTGTTGCATGCTCTCTTGCATTGCAGTAGTGGCCCTCATTGGTAAATAGAAAATTCATACCAAACTTGTCTCATAATTCCATAGCAGTATAATGTATTGTATAACGTTTAGTAATTAAAAGTACATGACATACAAACTGGTATCATGGCAATAATGATACATATATTACATATATGGTCTCTGTTTCTCAGCTCTTTGGGGTAAGTGCTAAAAGCATGATAACTTTTGATGACAGTTCTTCCTTCCTTCATCATAAAATGCATGGAACAGATCAGTGCAATCTCATCAAACATTGATTATCAGTCTATAATGACATACATAGATTATCAGTCTATCATGACTTAATAAACAATAGTCGTGGGCTGCCACCTGTAGGGGATTTTTAGATATGTGTTAAGCCCCACAACTCTGATTTTGAAACATAATTACAAAACCTTTGTCAGGAATAGAGAATTCCAGCATTTGTCTCAGATGGTTATCATGAAATATTTTCTGGCTTAAAGAGATGACCTATGACTTGCCATACCAGTATTAAGAGTGTGCTGCAGTTATCCATTTATGAAAATAAAGTTAAATTCTTTTGTATTTCTTTAAATGTAATTTGATATGCCAAAATGAATGTGCTGCAATTGTCCATTTATGACAATAAAGTTAAAGTCTTCTGTATTTCTTAAATGTAATTTGATAAACCAAAATTTGAAAGCAGAGAACTAAGAAAACTGAAGCAATAACATTAAAGAGATGTAAAACTTTAAAGATGTAGGTGAAAAATGTTAAAATGGATTACTTTCAACTTTTACCATTTAATTTTGTCTGGAATAGAAAAACAAATCATCTAGTTTTACTTATTTTACAAATAGTAAGTGCTTTTGATACAGTCCATCACGTAGAATCTTCAATGTTATTTTTGCTGTGGTTCACCAACCCTTTTGAGCATGACATTTACTGCTCGGCTGACTGACTGTACAAAGTCCTGTCAATTCTTCTCTTTGTGAAAGTTACTGAAGATGTACTATGTATAGAATAGAATCATTTCAGGATCACCTCGACCATTCTCAACCAGTGACATGCTGAATTTATTGGCTGACAAAATACTGGGAATCATTAGGGGGATTAATTTTGTGGGCATGTCTGTTTATGCCTTTTTAAAGTAAACACACAAGGCAAAATACATTGCTGAGTGAATTAAATGATGTGCCAGCATTGTAATGTTGACTGTAGTGAAATACAGCGAGTCACTGCTTCAAGGCAGCTGATCCTGGAATGATTCTACTCGTTTATGAATGCAGTTACACATACTATGCTATACAGTATACTTCTAAGCTGACGTGGACATCAAACGAGGGGAAATCGCACACACTTCATTGTCAAGTTGCATACAAGCTGTCTCTGGGGTCTTGAATTGAAGAATTGTTCTGTAAATTATGCAAGTTTATGGCATATTAAATTTGAGGGTTAGTCAATCCAAGGGTGAAATAAGAATTGGACCCCACAAAATGAGTAATTTTACAGTGCATGTATGATTATACACATGTAGTGAGTCAGCTGTATAAATGGAATGAGTCGGTTGTACAAATGTAATGAGTCAGTTTTACGTATGTAGGGAGTTGTATGTAAGTAATGAGCGAGTGGTGTACTTTTAATTAGTTGGTTGGACATATTTAATGACTTGGTTGTATTGGTTACAGATATCAACTCCCAAGGAGGTGTATAGGAAAACCTGGAATGCCAAGTACACTCTACGCAGGTAAATCCATTTTTACACATCTTTCTTGTGTTAATATGTCCATTTCTCCCTAGGTTCTGTATGTTAACACATTCATTTCTCCACATATTCCGTGTTAATGTGTCCATTTCTCCACATATTCCCTGTGTTAACACATCCATTTCTCCACATATTCAGTGTGTTAACACATCCATTTCTCCACATATTCCGAGTTAAAGTGTCCATTTCTCCACATATTCCCTGTGTTAACATGTCCATTTCTCCACATATTCTGTATGTTAACACATCCATTACTCCACATATTCCCTGTGTTAATGTGTCCATTTCTCCACATACTTGTGTGTTAATGTGTTCATTTCTTTATATATTCATGTATTGTTTTCTTAACTCCACATATTCCATGTGTTAATGTATGCATTTCTCCATGTTTTCTGTCTGTTATGGTTTCATCTCTCCACATCTCATCCGTGTGTTGCTGTGTCCATTTCTTCACACGTTGCGTCTTACTAAGTTCGTGGTTCTGCTTTTTTTGGCCATTAATTGGAATCCTGATTGTTTCAGTCACTTTGACGGGGTGCGAGCATTAGCCTTTCATCCTGTTGATCCAGTCCTGATCACAGCATCAGAAGATCACACACTAAAACTATGGAACCTTCAGAAAACAGTCCCTGCCAAAAAGTTAGTAGTACTACCTAGAACTCTTTAATGAGAGAGCTATTGTAGCTATTTTAAAACATTAAAATCTACAGCATGAGTAACACCTATGTGTAGTTTAGTCACAGTAATGATGACATTTTCATTTCAGAGCCACTTCACTAGATGTTGAACCCGTCTACACATTTCGTGCACACATAGGTCCGGTGTTATGTTTAGCTGTAACTTCGACAGGAGAACAGTGCTTCAGTGGAGGACAGGACTCTACAATCAGATGCTGGAATATACCCAGCTCAAACATAGACCCTTATGATTCTTTTGGTAAGAACTCTTTAACTCTTACCAAATGTCATATGAAAATTGCTTAAATTTTGATTTTGATTATCATCGAAAGTTTCATGAAGCTGCAAGTACAGAGTTTTTCAAACAAAGGCAACTCTACTCACTGGTTAGCGATGTGATCTTTATTTTTGCAGATCAGAATGTTTTAAATTGCACATTAGAAGGCCATACAAATGCAATCTGGGGATTGTCTGTACATAGTTCAAAGTTGCAGCTATTATCCTGTTCGGCTGACGGCACAGTCCGCCTCTGGAGTCCTGGGCAGAAACCACCTCTTCTACAGAGCTACACAGCAGAGGAAGGTATGTGACCCAAGTTTCATGAAGAGTTGTTTAAGTTTATAAGAACTTCTATTAAGATGCCTCATCATATGGCTTGCCAAATCAAATACTGCATTCCATTGTATGAAAAAGTTACGATTCAAATTAAAAACTTATGTTTGTGCACAGTCATTTTATGAATTGAAAATGGTGCACAGTCAGTTTCTTACAAAAGTTGCTTTTAGGATGGGAGTTTAGAACCAATTCATTTTCATCTTTGTTGTAATCTCTTTTGTAAAATACTGTACATGTAGTGCATAGTACCTAAGGTCGCCCAACTCATGTAACAAGGACAAAGGAGTTTGTGGTCTCAGACTTTCATTAGATCTAGAATACTGATACAGAATGCTCATCACATCCAGGAAAATTCACCAGATGATTTTTATATTGTGATTTGGTCGTGGGGAAAAGTCCTGATACACCTGAAATATTTTTTTTCTCTTCTGTAAACAGCTGACGGTGTACCGACATCGGTAGATTTTGTAAGATGTGATCCTAGCCAAATGGTGGCCTCTTACAGTTCATCCAATACTTACATTTATGATATAGAGACAGCCAAGCAGGTGCTCTGCATCGACACAAAATCAGCCACAGGTACGTTACTGACGGCGAGGCTATGCAAGAAGTTTTATTTAAATGTATGATAGATAATAGCGACAGTATAAATGATACTAGCCTTAAATCATCAAATGTTGGATGTTTTCAGAAGATGGAGGTAACAACCAGATCAACTGTGTGGTTAATCATCCCACCCTCCCCATTACAATCACTGCACACGAAGACCGCAACATTAGGTTTTTTGACAACATCACAGGTGAGTTTCTGCATTATACTTCATATTACAGGTGATTCAGATTTTAATGACAGCAACTTAGAAACAAACCTTTGTCTGTAGTCAGCTATATATTGCTGTAATCCAGCTAGGGTTTTAACAGAGGTCAGTAGTGCACTATCTATTTAGTGACTGAGGTGTGGTACTGAAGCAACGTTGGCTGATTGGAGGGGGGAGGGGTGTCCAGGAACCTCCCTGGGAATGTTTGAAAATCTATTATCATTGTTTTGATCACAGTTGGTCAGCTGTACCATGCCATAGACTAGTTTGGGTCAGGAACTAGGTTATTCAAAAAGACAAAAAAATCAGAAACTTCATTCTTATGCAACTGTTTTGTAATCTGCATTTTGATTGGCTATTGCACTGAGATTAAAGGTAGTTAAACTAGCATTAACGAGATGGAAAGCTTTCGATTGTGACATGATACAATGACTCAAAGCAAAACATTAAGCATGAGCATTTTGTAAAATATTTCATGTTTTACCAACTCCAGTAAAACTTGGTTTGTAACTTTTAAATCAGCATTAACGGTTGCAAAAAACAAATGAGAAGGTAGTTATTCCTTATAGATGCCAAAAAACCAGTTTGAAAAGTTACAATTGATTAATTCATGGTAACTCCTATTTTGGTAAAGTGAAAAAGTCAATTTGTACATCAAAACTCTATTTTACAGGTATTAAAAATCAGTTTTAATATCAGGTGAAATCACCAGCTGTCTGCACATTTTGAGAATGCTGCAAATACATGTGTCACTTTTTATGTAGTCTATCAAAAAACGATGCAAAGTTAAACCTTTCAGCTTGAACTAAGTAATTACATGTGCTTGTAAAAATGAATTTCGTAATTATGTGTTTATACAAATGAACTTAGTAATTGCATGTGTTTGTACAAATGAACATGGTGATTACGAGGGCGAGTCAATAAGTAACCAGCCTATCCCATTTCCAATTGACTGAGACGGTCATGATTTTCATGCCTTGTTTCACTGTATACATGTTTTATACCTGGGTACAAAATTGCGCGTATATCGAGTCATTCTTTAATAAGATATTGAATGTCAAACATGGCTAGTGATGCAAAGGCATGCTTTTCATCGAAAGTTGAGTACCATTCTATAATTCGGTACTTGTATTTAAAAGGTTAAACAGGCCAGGAAATACACGGTGAGTTAGCTGATGTTTATGTGTCTTCTGCATCTTATGCTCAGGTTAAATTCTGGGTAGGGGAATTCAAACGTGGTAGAACGTCTTTCGAAGATGAAGCCAGGTCTGGACGCCCACTGGATGCCACCGATGAAGAAATGTGTAAGAAAGTTCAGGATCTGGTATACTTTGATAGGCGAATTCAGATGGAAGAAATAGCATAGGCATTAGGCAATTCACATGGTAGCATTTCAACAATCTTGCATGATCGTTTAGGTATGTGCAAGCTAACAGCCCGTTGGATCCCCAAATCCCTTAGCAATGAGCAAATAGCAACCAGAGCATCAGTATGCAGCGCCTTGTTGAAGCGTTTTAGGTCAAAAGATTTTCTTTTGCGTCTGGTGACTGTTGATAAGACTTGGGTTCTATGAGCCAGAGAATAAAGCTCAAAGTCATCAGTGGGTAGGGCCGGGGTCCCCGAGGCCAAAGAAGTTTAAGACCCAACCATCTGCTGGCAAGGTGATGGCCACAGTATTTTGGGATGCAAAAGGTGTTATTATGTTGCACTTTTTACCCAAGAGAAGTATAATAACTGGAGTGTACTATGCAAACTTGCTAGACCAGCTGAGAACCACCATCAGTGAAAAACGCTGAGGTAAACTCTCTAAAGGAGTTTTGCTGCAACAGGACAACGCGAGAGTACACACTTGCAAAGTTGCAATGGATGCTGTAGAGCGAAACAGGTATAAATTACAACCATATCCTGCCTATTCGCCTGACCTAGCTCCTAGCAACTTCTTCCTATTTTCAAACTTGAAAACGGATATTCGTGGATGTCATTTCCGGTCTGATGAAGAAGTCGTGATGGCAGGTGTTCTGGGCTGATGGCAGGTGTTCTGGGCTGATGGCAGGCGTTCTGAGCTGATGGCAGGCGTTCTGGGCTGACGGCAGGTGTTCTGGGCTTATGGCACTTGAACAGCGTTGGTCTAAGTGCATCACACTAGAGGGCAATTACATTGAGAGAAAAAAAAGAGGTGGATCTCAACCAGAAATAAGGCTGGTTACTTACTGACTTGCCCTCGTACATGTGTTTGTAAAAATTAACGTAATTTAGTTATTACACGTGTTTGTACAAATGAATTTGATAATTACATGTGTTTATATTTAAATGAACTTTAAACTTTAATTCAACTTTAATTACATGTGTTTGTACAAATGGACTTAGTAATTATATGTGTTTCTATAAATGAACTTAGTAATTATATGTGTTTCTATAAATGGACTTAGTAATTATATGTGTTTCTACAAATGGACTTAGTAATTATATGTGTTTCTATAAATGGACTTGGTAATTATATGTGTTTCTACAAATGGACTTTAAAATAATAATAACATGTACATGTGTTTCTACGTGTGTTACAGGAAAACTGATCCACTCCATGGTGGCCCATCTGAATGCAGTGTCTAGTTTAGCTGTGGATCCCAATGGTCTATACTTATTATCAGGAAGTAAGTATGCATATACAACTACATTTTACTGTATCTGTGTGTGATATTTGTCAAACGACGGTAAAACATTTTATTGTGAAATGCCAGACATCCCATTTTGCTAAGCAAGGGGTGTGATTTGTTACATCAGATGTATTATTTGTTGTTTTTATTCGCCCGTCATTAGACGGAACGTAATATGTTGTGGCACTGTCCAAGCGTCTGGCCGGCTGTCTGTCCATTCGGGGTCATGTTTTCCACACTTTTTATACGCCCGTCGAAGACGGGACGTATTATGGTATGGCGTCGTCCGTCTGTCTGTCTGGACCTTGTGGGCAGGATACAGACTGAACCATAAGCCCTAGGACTTTACAACTTGGTACATTTGATCACCATGATGAGAGGAAGATGCCCATTGTTTTTCAAGGTCAGAAGTCAAAGGTCAAGGTCGTAGTATCACTTATTAGGAAAACCTTGTGGGCAGGATACAAACCGAACCGTTAGCATATTTATGAAATAGCGCATTCTAAGGCTATCCCTCTTTATATCTCGATATCCATTTCTACAAGCATAATAATGAATTAGCTCACAGAGGACAGTGCTAATTTCACTAAAATATGAATCCCACTAAAATATGTTTTCCTTGAGCAAAATCTACGGGCGTATTATGCCACGTTGGCGTTGCTCTTGTTTCTGCAATGGAAGCATGTACAACTTTGAAATTTGGTCACAATATCTCCCTCAAGAATTGTAAGAGTGAGTTTGCATTTCAGCTGGATTGGTCCATCCTTAACTTACTTAAGGGCAATAAGTAGGTCAAACAGATTTCCGGACTTTTTTTAGTTACAGATACAGGTATTACCCTGAAATTTACACATACCGGGGTAAGCTTCCTTTCAGAGGAATACAAGTTGAGTTTGCATTTCAGCTAAATTTGTCCGTCTGTCTGTGACCTACATTAGGACTAAAAGTAGGTCAAACAGTTTTGCGGGCATTTTTTCATATTGGATACAGATATTGCCATGAAATTTAGTCAAAGGTTTCCTCTTTGAGGAATACAAGTCCAGTTTGCATATTAGCTAGATTGGTCCATCTTTGACATACTTTTCAGCTAAAAATAGGTCAAACAGTTTTCCGGGCTTTTTATTTTTCATCACGGATTCGGATATTGCCCTGATATTTTGTCATAGGTTTCCTCTCCAAGAAATACAAATTCAGTTTGCATTTCACTGGATTGGTCCATCCTTGACCTACTTTTTGGAAAACAAAAGTCAAACAGTTTTCCGGGCTTTTTTTTTCTGTATGGATACAGATATTACCCTGATATTAAGTCAAAGGTTTCCTCTCCGAGGAATGCAAGTTCAGTTTGCATTTCAGCTGGAATGGTCCATCCTTGACCTACTTTTGGACTAAAAATAGGTCAGACAGTTTTCTGGGCTTTTTTTCATTATGGATACAGATATTGCCCTGATATTTAGTCAAAGGCTTCCTCTCTAAGGAAGACAAGTGCAGTTATATTTCAGCTGGATTGGTCCCTCCTATGACTTACAGTACTTTAGGGGTAGAAGTAGGTCAAACAGTTTTCCAGATTTTTTTTATGGTATGGTCACAGGTATTGCTCTGAAATTTAAGTCACAACTTCCCTTTCAGAGAAATACATAATCAGTTCACATTTCAAACATTTCAACTTAATTGGCGCACCATGACCTACTTTAGGGGTGGTTTCCAGGACTTTTTATCATCATAGATAAATATTGCACCGACATTTTGTCACAACTTCACTCTCAGAGAAATACATAATCAGTTCACATGTCAGATGGATTGGTGCACCATGACCCGCTTTTTAAGGCTTTTCTATTCAGAGTGTGTGTTGTATCAATTCAGAGTGCACAATATGCTTCCAGGTTGAATTTCACTGTCAGACGGGCGTTTATTGTACCGTTTGCGGTACTCTTGTTATTTCTGTGGGGAATGAAAATCTTTTTGATGTAAGTGATGAGGGTGTTTGCTATAACTATGTCTGACTGTAATAATTACAGGTAACACTAGCATATGTGTAGTTGTTTGCAAAAAAAAGAACTCCCTTGTAACCAAGTAATGAAAGTTTGTGCACACTATACAGTAATTATATAAAGATCATTTGAAAATGACATTTGTTTTCGCCTTCAGGTCATGATTGTTCAATAAGACTTTGGAACTTAGAGAGTAAAACTTGTGTACAAGAAATCACCGCCCACAGAAAGAAATTTGAAGAGTCCATTCATGACGTGGCATTTCATCCTTCCAAACCATATATAGCCAGCGCAGGAGCTGACGCCCTGGCCAAGGTGTTTGTATGACAGAGGAGCGAATTAGAGACCTGATACGTATAGGAACTCAATAAATCATCGGTCATCCCAAGTGCTGGCCATTAGAGCTCCACTTAAAAACAATCAAAGCTATCCAACTGTACACAAAGAGGCCAGAAATCTCTCACTTCAGAGCAATCATGTTCCTTTGTTAACTAACACAAATCAATTCCGCCAAAGTGAAGTGTGAAGAAAGGTGTGATATTAATGCTTTAAACGGTCAGTGCCTCGGGCCGGTATGGTATTGAGCAGTGGTCAGTGCCTCAGACTGGTGTGGTGACCAGCAACGGTCAGTGGCTCGGGCCAGTGTGGTGATCAGCTTGGAGTGATATCTGTGGAAGCTTATATGAAACATAATTTTGTTTTAGCCTGAATCTATATACAAGACGAGAGATGCAGAGATATGTACTTCTCGTTATTGATAACTTTGTATCTCTCATGTAAAACAACATACTCTTGTGAAAAATGTATTTTCTTATTGCAGTTATTGCATGCTCTAGACAACTATGTTTATAATCAAGTTCTTTAACTTTGGTACAAATGCATTTGAAGATTATCTTTGCAACTAAGATTTTTCTCGGGGAAAGTTTTTGTACTCAGTTCATTCTCATTACACATGGCTTACAGCATCAATTCATTGCAAGTTTATCAGCTGTTTATGTCGCAGTTTCTTATCATTGTGATATTTTGTTTCTGCAGATAAGATTTTTATATCAACTATCTAATATGTAAATTTAAATATGTATTTATTATGAAATTATTTATAAACAAGAACAATAATTATGTATGAAGTGGATTTTATTTGAAGGAGATGCGAGTGTGCGAGCGTGTGTGTGTTTATTTTGTGGTCAAATCACTGTAATTTGTAACATCTTTGTCGGTCTACCTCTTGATGGTGCATGCAGATGTGTAGGTAGAGATAATACAAATTGGCTTCGGTGAGGTGAGCCTGGTTACGACTTCGTTTTATTTTATTGTCTGCGCAGACGAGAGTCGGGCAGTGTATCACACACATTGATGCCAGTATTAATATACTGAAGATTGTATCAGATACCAAATTTTTAATACATGGACATGGAAAATGTATCGTGGAGACTTTAATATGTGTCCGAGATGTGATTTCAGGACCAGAATTTTATAGCAGTAAAAATTGACCTGCAGCTTGGTCGTAGGAAACCAAATCGTGGACTGATACACTGTATAATTCAGCGTACATTTATGCCAAAACTAGCAAGTGACAAACGTATAAAGCAATACACATTACAGGTATATGCAAGGAAAATGGAATTTTCATAACACCTTTATAAAGCAGTAGTGCTATGTAGAAGAATTATACACATAAAGGGATAAAAACGTTCAGCTGGACTTTTGTGTGTTAGTGAAGTAATTCGTGTTCTCCACTCAGCAATAACATGCCAGCCAATCTTCTGAACAGGGAAAAAGAACAAAGAGTTATATTTAGCAGTTTGTGAGTGAGCGTGTCCCTGGTGCTGACATTTGTATATAGTCCCCTCACTGTATGAAAGTCCTGTAGTTTTGATCAGGTTGTATGAATTGTTTTATTGTGTGTGACTTGTCAATCAGAAATATACAACAATGTACTGTGCTTGAGTACCTTTAAGGGAATATACATAGTCTAGTGTAGTCATTAACAAATCTAAACTTCTCTCCTCTTTCTTGTAGTCTTTCCAAATTAAAAGGCAGAAAATGTTAGATCAGTGACTGTTTTGGGGGTGGGGGGTGGGGGTATCTTTTCAGATCAGGAACTTGTTTAAGGGAAGTATCTACTTTGACTGATCCTAACAGGGGTTGTCTCTTCAATGTCTGTCCCATGATATGTATCTTTTTCTTGCTTTGATGAATTTTCTGTTCAGGAAAAGAAAATTACTGACAATTTAATGATTTTATGATACAGTCATTTCTGTATACATTGGCTAATAAACACATTTCTACAAATACTGGGGATTGTTTTTATTGATGATTATGGTTTCCAGTGTGAAATTCTAGAGAATTTGAGATGTTTCATGAACATGGATTGCTTAATTTGCCCAAAACAAGAATTAGTAGTTTTTGAGTACTTTTTAAGAATGTTTGTAAAACTTAAACCTCTCTTGTAGTCCCACCCAGAATCCAGGGTTTGTATTACAAACCAACCTCGGTATAGTAAAAGCTTGTATTTTCGCCTGATGATTTTCAAAGATGGGTTACTTTCTTGAGATGGAAATCCACAGAAGGACACAAATATCAAAATTAAAATGCATCCTAGTTGTAACAAGGAAGTTTTCACCTATTCTATTGATGTGCTTAATTAAAAAGAATATTGAAGAATACCTATATAAAATCATGCATTTATTGTGTCGCCTGCGTTACACGCAGTGGCGACATATAGGGATCACTATCCGTCGTCCTGCGTCGTCGTCTGGCGTAGTCGTCACAAAAAATTTCTGTCACAGTTTTCTCAAGAACCACACGGGGCAACTCCCTGATATTTGGCACAGAGCATCAGTGTGGCCAACTGTATTGTGTAAGACATTTTCGAATCTGTCGCTTATCAACTTCCTGTTTGCCGGGACTTAGAATTTTTTACAGCAAAAAAATTTCTGTCACACTTTTCTCAAGAACCGCATGGAGCAACTCCATGATATTTGGCACAGAGCATCAGTGTGGCCAACTGTATTGTGCAAGACATTTTCGAATCTGTCGCTTATCAACTTCCTGTTTGCCGGGACTTAGAATTTTTTACAACAAAAAAATTTTTTGCTGAAGATTTTATTTTATGATTAACTGAAGGACAGTATTTTTATGTACAAAAGGACAGTATTTGTAATTCCCATACTGAAGGACAGTATATGTGATTTCAGAACAACACTAATTATGATTTTTCTTGAGAAACAGTAAATTGGATATATAAAAAGACAACAAGACTAAGCAGTAAACCCAACAGATAATTACTTATGGTTATTACCATTGTCTTGAAGAGCACAGTAACAGGTTGATACTTATTTTCAAACATATGTTTTCATTCAGTCTACCTTTAATAAATATCTTAATTTCAAACAGATTCTCCCAAAAATTCCATTCCATAATAATGTCTCATCTTTCAATTTCAATTAAATTATCGTTAAAGAATGTTTAGTAATTCTCAAAACCTTTAAAAGGAGTATTAAACTGACAAAAACCATTGAATAATTTACTTTTTCAACATTATACGTGATATATTACATATAGAATGAACTAGCAGGCGACACATGTCTTCCGGGGAAGACTTAATACTGCGTATGTGCAAAAACATTCAAAATAACAGCAAATATGACTTTTGTATGGAGTGGGCCAAGTTTCCATTATGAATTGAGTAAAATAATATTAGTACATGTTCAATTGTAAAATGCTGTGTAAATAAAAGTATGGAGACTTGACCCTCTCAATGAAAAAAAAGTACTTTTTTGTATGTGTGGTAGTGGAGTGTCTTCAAGGGGCGATACTCAATTGTGCCAAAGATTTTTCTCTCCTTTGCTAGGGGATTGTCCTTCCAAAGATGTTTTGTAGAAATGAGATAGAATTCAAGTGAATTGTACGTGGAATGTCCTGAAAAATTGTATATTATTTAGAAACGTAGCACATGAACTTCATTAGCTTGAAATTTGAATATATTTTATGAGCGAGATATCTTGGGTGGCATAATGATGGATAAAATCCCTCTTTTTCTCATGAATTGGACATTTTACTCAAATCATGATAGGGATCACAAGTGCCTCAGAGATGGAGTCCGATTTAATTCATGCAAAAATCCAATCTCAACATTCAAACAAACTCTTTTAATTACAATTTGTGGATAAGATATTTACCTACTATAACTATTTGTGGTTGGATTTTTGTAAATGTGGAGCACATACTGCTGGATGCTGCACACTGATATATTCCGTGTTGTGTGGTATCTTGGATTCTCCAGACATCAATGAAATTATGTGTGTTAGAAAAATGATATGAGCGAAAATTTTCAAATTTTATTTTTTCATTTTTAATGTTTAGAATGCTTAACTAAGGTATTTCTAATGGTCAACAAAAATTTAAGTGTCAGTTGTCAAGGTATGTGGGAGATACAGAGCTCACAATTCTTTGTTATGTAAACAAGGCTCGTGTCATGTTTTTGTTTACATAGGTTAGATATACTAGTAAAAGTACATTTTTTCAATTTATAAGTTAACTCTGAACACAATTAGTTTCTAGTGTTTGGCACATCTCATTTTGTTATAAACATGCTATTTTCTATTCAGCAATCTAATGTAAATAAAAACATGGCACAAGCCTTGTTTACATTACAAAGAATTGCAAGTGCTGTATCTCACTTGTAACTCAACAACTGCTATTCAAATTTTGGTTGACCATCAGAAATACTTTAGTTAAGCATGTAAACAGTAAAAATGGAATTAGAAAATTTGCAGCTCAAATTGTGTCTATGCCCCATGTCTGAACTAGATGCTGCTGCCTGTCAAACAGATTCCAAATAATTCTGATTAAATACTTTGTTTTGAAATATGATCTTTATATTCGTTTCTACTGACATTGTAGATACAGTACTTAGTAAAACGTGCTTATAACAAATTCATGCTTATTGCAAACTAATGTTTATTCCCCTACGAGAAGAAAATTATATTGGATATAACAAAGTTTGGTTAAAATGAACTGTGGTTTGCTGGCCTTGTAGGTTCGCTATAACCATGTTTTACTGTATAATGAAGTTTGTTTATGATGAACTGTTTAAGCTGGTCTTGGAGGTTCGCTATAACCGTGCTTTACTGTATAATGAAGTTTGTTTACAATGAACTGTTTAAGCTGGCCCTGGAGGTTCACTATAACTGCTTTACTGTATAACAAAGTTTGGTTATAATGAACTGTTTTTGCTGGCCATGGAGGTTTGCTATAACCATGTTTTACTGTATAATGAAGTTTGTTTACAATGAACTGTTTAAGCTGGCCCTGGAGGTTCACTATAACTGCTTTACTGTATAACAAAGTTTGGATATAATGAACTGTTTAAGCTGGCCGTGGAGGTTCACTATAACCGTGTTTTACTGTATAATGAAGTTTGGTTATAATGATCTGTTTAAGCCGGTCTTGGAAGTTCACTATAACCATGTTTTACTGTACAATGAAGTTTGTTTACAATGAATTGTTTAAGCTGGTCCTGGAAGTTCACTATAACTGCGTTTTACTGTGCTACTCCTTATGTAATATCATGCTCTCGATACAAGACTTTATATACAGTAAAACACACCTATGATGAATATGTTCATAAGGCCAAAAAAATAGTTTCTCCCCCCAAAATTTTGATGAGACAGGCATTTTTTTTTTTACTTGGCTGTAGAATGAGTTATCTTTCTTTTTTAATGTTGACTGTAGAATGAGTTGCCCTTTCTTTCCAATATTTAAAATCAAAGGCCTGAAGAGCCTGAGAGTCGACTTGCACTTCATTGTCAACTGGAGTTTAAGGTTAGAATATTTGATGTTTATTTACGATATCAGTAGAGCTTTAAGGTTAGAACATTCTGTGTTTATTTATGATATCAGTAGAGCTTTAAGGTTAGAATATTCTGAAGTGCTGTCCTTGACCTGAGTCTCAGAAGCAAAACATTCATGTCAGACCACAAGATTGAAAAAGTACCCCTAAGTCGCGTCCTACATGTGTGCATAATCCATATGCAAGTATTGCACGTCATAAGGAAAGATCAGACCTAGGTTGTCCACAAACAGTCACAGACTCGATGTCACACAGCATCCTGACCATGTGTTAACTTTAAAATCTCACTTGCAGTAAGTTGAGAAGAGATTTCAATACAGTAAAACTTTTCCATGGCCCCTCAGAAAACCCGTTCTCCCTGAATATCGGCCTATTTTCAAAGTCCTGGCAGAAATCTTAACATTTCCTTACAAAGAAAATCGAACAAAACCGGCCACCCCTGAAAACCGGACATCTGCCACTTTGTGAAGTGCATTTGTTAACAAACGTGTAATTTACCCTTATAATACCAGCCACTTTTTGAGGAGAAAATTTTGACCAAATGGTGATCAAGATCGGCCAGGTGTGAAAAATGACTGGCAAGGCGGAAATTATCAACTGGAGGTGTGAAAAACACAAGTGGCCTATATAATTTCTATTGTTTACCAGTGCTGTCAAGGGTGTTAATTAACACTTGGCTAATCCATATTCTGTACCAAATGAAAACAACCCATTTAGGAACATATTGAATGAATACAGTATCAAACGCCATATTGTTTGTTGCATCATACTATCATATGGATATAAGCCATAGTTAATAAAAAACAAACCCATGACTGTTAATGATAATTATTAAAAAAGAGATTAATTTTCTTGGTTTCCATAGACTTGAAATTCCTAAGAAATATTCAAATTACAATTTCATATTTACTACTGTAATTTTCAAAAAGTCAAAACTTTGTTAATGATATGTGATGAATGTATACAGAGTTTTTATAGGTAAGAGGAATTCCAATAATAGGCCTCTATGTTTTCTTTATGTATCCTGTTAATATATATTTTCAGTTTAAAATTAGATGATTTCAGCGAGAATATTTCTTGTTATTTATAATTACCTGTAGGCACAAGCGGACTAATTTGATCTCCAGTGATAATTGATCATAGATCACCAGAACAAAGTTAACAGTACCTACTTTGTGAATATTGGGATAAAATGTCTCTAAATGCTACAGTCTCGGTAAACCGGCCACCCCTCTAAACCGGCCGTTTTTTTCAGTCAGAGAGCCAACTGGTTTAGAGAAATTTCACTGTACTGCCTTAACCTTGTATCTACAGACATACAGAGGGATGGATGGACATAGTGATTTTTGTATATCAATGTAAACACATTCCCTGCTTCATTGGAGGGGTATAATGAACAATAAGATATGTTGTGTTTATTGACCCCATCTGACCACTATGTCTGTTCGGTAATGTTTTTGTTATGACAATTCAAAATTTGATATTTTTAATATAAGATATCAGGTAACAAAACTGGACATAGAAATACATGTGTAATGAAATTTCAAGACGGATGGTTGTCATCACAAATTTGTTATTAGAACACGGTATTCTTTAAAACTGATCTCGTCTCACGAGAGGTAAAATTGATTGTTCTGGATACACACAGTGCTGCCTATGCAAGGACCAGGCTAGCTATAACAGATGCTGCCCATTTTCACATGATTCAGGCCAGCCATACAGCACTGCTGCCTGTCAGTTGTAGCCAGTTGTGTTGTGTGCAAAAATGTGTCCGATGTCACTGATTTGCACAATAGTTTGGCTGATGTCAGAAAGAGACACAGCCGGGCATCTCACTAACAACCTGTAACCAACACTCGACACGACCTGATGTCTTCAGAAGTTTGCATCCACCTATGGTATTAATATACACAGTATTTCGGAAGATGAGATTCTCTTTTGCTACCACAAATTCTCTTTTGCTACCACAGATAAAAATGTTGTTCACATCCTGGTAAAATGAAAGACTTCATAATAAAATGGCTCCCGTCTCTCAATCACTCCAAACTTCTCCGAACTGATCATTTTAACTTGACGTCTGCTTTGAGCACTATGGTATGTGGAAACGACTTCCACTTCCAGGTGTGTCCTTTGAATTTTCATGGAGTGCTCAATCACTGTCATCATCCACGGGAATAGCTTTCTTCCTCTTCTTGGGTCTTGGTTTGATTTCCTCATCCTACAAGTACAGAGAAACCATCAAAGTCAAACATGTCATAAAGGGGCATGGACACCATTTTGGTCCAATAACATATTTTGATATTTAATTAATAATATGATTGTATTTGATTTGTGTAAGACATAACAATATAAACCTAAACTTGAAAAACTGATGTAATGATGTATTTGAGACATCTAAACTTTTCATTTTCAAAACAAGGCACGAGTCCTGTTTATATTTACATTTTGCATGACTCAACTATCAGTTGTTGGCTTCCGTGAAAAAAAGAAGCTTTTATAACAAAATATTTCTGTTCTTTCTTGTTTGTGCTTACTTCCTAAATTGATTTATCATTAACGTATGTCGAAATGTTGAATGCTTTTGACATAATTATTAGAAATCTTAGTGCTCTCATCTCCACACGTGGTTTCCTGCCTATGACAAGCGTGTTGACAAACACAATTTTGGGAGCCGGATTTTTATTTAAGTACAAAGTATATCCTATGTATGACTAGTTTTAATTCACTTATTTATAAAAGATTTTTAGTTCTATAACAAAACACCAAAGGTCTGATTCGGTGACAATATGTTCAAATTTAAGTTGCATGAAATACCAAACCTTCCAAGTACATGCATAAGATTTTGGATTACATAATCACATAACTACAATCAGATTTTGGATTACATAATCACATAACTACAATCAGATTTTGGATTACATAATCACATAACTACAATCAGATTTTGGATTACATAATCACATAACTTCTGTGAGAGGGTGGATTGTGTACTCACATCGCTACTATCAGTTGACCCACTACTCTCTTGTACGACTTTCTTGCTGGTTTTACGCGGGTTCCTTATGTCCAATCCCATCGCAGCGCTGGCATTGGCCGCCTTTCTGGCTGGTACTCCTCGTAACACCCGCACAGATTTAAAGTCGGCTTCGATGTCATCAGCTAGTGCAAGGAGGTCACTGAATCTGGAAATATATCTTTGCTGTTTCATCATCACATACAATGTAAAAATAATATAATCAAGTAAAAGTAATATAATCACATACAGTATGGTCATGTGAGATTATTTTAAGACATACCAAATAGCAGTTGCTTTTTTTCCGTGGGTGTAAACTGATGATTTTCTAGCTCATAGGTATACAAATAGTTTTAGCAAAATATATTTTGGTGGACATGGAGTTTCAAATCGTAAAAATTGATAAGCAATGTAGTGTTAATTACTTAATGCGTTTTACTGTTGTCGAAAACTGACATAAAAACCAGTAGTTTATTTACCTCCCAAGCTGAACCTTTGACATAGTTACCTTTCTTGCAAAAATACATATTCTGATTGGAGACACAATTCGGTTCAAATTTAGCTATTAAAAATATGGTGACATAATACCAAATCACTAAAATAAGCCAAGATTGTCATCCCACAGAAAAAACCCCGCTTTATGGTACACTCACTTCGTTTTCAATGTCTCATTAGACACTTGGTGAACCTGTTGCAGTGCATGCTGTATATTTTCATTATTCAGAACTGAAAAAAATCCAAACAATACATGTATACATTCATAAATAAGGAGAGCGTTACTGTCAGAAAATAATCCAATACTCAGGTTCTTTGCATCTTAGAATATCACTATTAACACAACCTACAGAATTCTACTTTATACCTCAGCACGTTTGTACCTTGACCGATTAATTTAAATGACTCTCAGAATTTCATTAGAACTCAAATCTTACATGAAATGTTCTTGCAGACTTGTCTCATGTGATCTAGATGTGACAAGATTTGATCAATGCTGACTCCGTCTTTCTTGGCCCCAGCATTTCCAACCCTAGAATAAAAACCACAAACCATGCAATCAAACTTGGACTTAATCAAAACGAAAACATTGTGTACAACAATTACAGTAAATAATAAACAAAGGGTCACTGGGTGGGTAAGGACTACATAGCTCATCTTGACAACCATCGATAAAACAGGTCTTGAAATCACGAAATAAAAATTTAGTAATATGCCATCATCATATTTGATTAATTTTTCAATACATAGGATGAGTTGACTATTATATTGAATGTCTTTAAGTTATGATATGCAGTTAATCCAAGTAAGAAATACAATTATTGGAGAGAATCAGTTAGGTTCTGTTAGAATAGCCACAGGTATCAAACTATCTGCTTTGCCTCGGATTAGAATGATGCTATGTCATTGGATAAAATCTGTCCGGAATATCTTTTTAATTGTACATGTATTTCTTTCTTATACATATTAAACATATTGTCACACTTAGCACTGGAAGCAAGTGCTCTTGACGTACAGTGTATCACAAAAGTTTGCTCTACCTAGGTCTCAAATTTACCAAGTTCTAAAATTTTAACCTGCCCTAAAATCTTGGACTTGGTCAGTGTGATATTCAGGAAATTCATCATTTATCTTTATCTACTTTTATACACCATGTACATTCATTTCATGTTTAATGTGCATACAGTTTTTTATTCACTGCGCTGGAGTTCCTATGAGAGTTACAACCCCGATTATGTCTTGTCAAGTACAATAAATCTGAAAGGAACATACATAGTAAGGGCTCTGTTTCCACATCAAAATAGAAAGGGGTACTTTTGTTTCAAAATTATGTTTATTTCGGGCAAGAATCCCAATTCATTTCAGTCGTTATTCTGAATATGGACAGAATAATGTAAAATTGAAATTAGGACATCATAAACATGACATTTAATTGCCATTTTTTTTATTTTGGTTTAAAAAAAGTTATTTTTCACATCAACAAAAATCGTTGAGTACAGGCATGTATGGACAAATTTCATATTCATGCAATAGATTTATTTAGAGTACCACATGACACATAAATGATAGAAAATTTTTGTTTGTCCACAAGTGCAAGAAAAATGTTCACAAAAATTAGCATTTTAAAATGCATTTAGGTATTATAAAATATGAGAAATTACATCACTTTTGATGCTACATGTATGTGCTCCAAAAAACTGTAAATATTCGAAGGCAAATTACAAATGAACTTTAGTATCCCAAACATTAATATCGCGAATATCATGGACATATCAAAGCGAGTAGGAAGTCCAAGCTACATTTTCTTTATGGATTTTCTTAATGATGTATTTTAACCTCAAATCTCGAAACCTCAGATACGTGTATGTCTTAAAAAAAAAATTCTTAGTCCTATAGAGTTTGATATAAGAGGTTGACTGTTTGTGATATTGTAATGGATGTGACTTCTTTAATGAAATATAGAAGATTTAGTCTATAGCATTAAAATTTTGGGTTTTCCCAGGACCCAGAAAGGTTTTTATCATACACAGTCCTTCAACAGATTTCGCTTGCAGTACTTGCTTTACCTCTGGCGTTTCTTTGGAGTGCCATTCATTTTAGAAACTTGAGCCAGAATTATCTCTGCTAGTTTGTCTTCGTATTCCTGAGCCCAGTACTTCAATATAGACACAGCAAAGAAGTCCGTCTTTTTATAGTCTCTGCACAGAATCGGCCGGATAAGATCTGTGGAGGGTCTGGAAAAAGAACATCCACAACATAATGTTATAGTCTTGTAAAATCTGTGTCAAGTGGCTGAGTGGAGGTCAAAATACATGGATGGATAGAATTCTCTTAATAACCATTGAATGGATAGAATTCTCTTAATAACCATTGAATGGATAGAATTCTCTTAAACATTGAATGGATAGAATTCTCTTAAACATTTAACAAACTAAGTTAACATTTCTCAAAACATGGTAATTCAGTAAATTGACTCAATGACTTATAAATTACCTGAAACTTAAATATAGCATTTACATGTACATTGAACAGTTGATTACTTTCTGACATCCCTAATCATCATACAGTTGACCCCTAATCATCATAGTGGTGATCCCTAATCATCATACAATTAATCCCTAATCATCATACAGGTGATCCCTAATCCTTATATAGGTGATTTTCAAACTGATACAAGTTGTGTCCAGTTTGTATATAGATAGACCTATAAATGAATAAAAGTACTTTGCAGGAACCTTACCCTTCTTGTTTCAGGAGAACTAGAATACTTGACAATGCCTCGGCATGAGCTGCAATATACAAAATAACAATAACTTTCTGTAATATACAAGTACATGCATGTAACTATGTATAAAGGACAGATGGCGGTGGAAGTTCTAAACGTGAAGGTGGAAGTACTGAATGTGGAGGTGGAAGTACTGAATGTGAAGGTGGAAGTACTGAATGTGAAGGTGGAAGTACTGAATGTGGAGGTGGAAGTACTGAATGTGAAGGTGCAAGTACTGAATGTGAAGGTGGAAGTACTGAATGTGATGACATACCAGAATAGTCAAGTTTGGGTAGGACTGGCATGATGTAATCCACGGGGATGTTGTGGGCAGAGATCAGCTGCCACAGGAAGTACTGTTCTAACGTCTCCCACTCCAAGCTTCCATCTAATGAAAAATAGCGATGTTACATCACAGACACATGTATATAAAAACATTCACACTCCCACTGCAAACTTCCATGCGATGAAAAATATCAATGCTATGTTTAGCACTTTATCATCAGTCACATGTAACTTATAAACATTCACAACCAGCTGAATTGTAAAATTACACTGTTCCTATGATTGTAAATAAATGTACTTACTTAAAATGGAAAGAAAAGAGTCTTTTCTAAACATTACAAGATGTCCCTGTAGAATCTGGCAGATCAGTTCTTGCAGCTGTCAAAATGATGTGAGCATATGTATGTAGTTATACTGGTATACGCAGTGTAAAATCTTATATCAAAATGAACCTGTTAAATTCATGTTATTACCACAGTTACTGTAAAGTAGCTGCTAGCGATATTTAAAGGGGCATGGACACAATTCTGGTATAAAAAAATTTATTGAGATATTTAATTTATAACATGATTCAATTTGTGTAAAATATAACAACAAACCTAAATTTCAAAAACTGAAGATGTATTTTGGACATCTAAACTTTTTATTTTCACAACAAGGCACAAGTCCTGTTTATGTTTACATGTCATGTGATTCAACTATTAATTGATGGCCTCGGTGGAAAAAAAACTTTTACAAAGAAATTTTCTGTTCTTTCTTATTTGTCCTTGCTCCTGTGTAAAAATATTTCTAATCCTTTTATTCATAAAAGATCTTTCTTTCTATGCCAAAACCTGTCAATTTCAATCGATCAAAAATCATGTCCATGCCCTTTAACACCTCCCAATGACAAATGCCGGATGAATTTTCTTACCTGTGTGCCGTCAATAGCTGAAACAATCATGTGAAGAAGTTCCACATTTCCTATAGCTATGTTAGGGAACTGAAATAAGAGATCAAAGTTAACTAACCACAAGGAAATGCATGTACGATGTAGTGTTATGTACATGTTTATGAAACACATATAGTGTACATAGAAAAGTATATACACATGTACATTATAGGAAGTAAGTGTCTGTGTGTCGTTGCCTTGTTCTCCTCTTTTCACTGTTGATTAAGTCAATGGATTTATGTGACACAAACATCATATAAGAATTGGGGAAGTCTTAAAAAAAATTCCTAACAAGTATGACATTTTCA